>NC_092230.1:48909593-49047093 GCF_036320965.1 Panulirus ornatus | reverse complement strand
ATAATTGCTGTTTCCCGCACGAATGAGGTAGCACCGGAAACACACGAAGATTGGCCCATCCACTCAAATACACACTTTTTTTTTTTTTTTTTTGCTTTGCTGCTGTTTCCCGCGTTTGCGAGGTAGCGCAAGGAAACAGACGAAAGAAATGGCCCAACCCACCCCCATACACATGTATATACATACGTCCACACACGCAAATATACATACCTACACAGCTTTCCATGGTTTACCCCAGACGCTTCACATGCCCTGATTCAATCCACTGACAGCACGTCAACCCCGGTATACCACATCGATCCAATTCACTCTATTCCTTGCCCGCCTTTCATCCTCCTGTATGTTCAGGCCCCGATCACACAAAATCTTTTTCACTCCATCTTTCCACCTCCAATTTGGTCTCCCACTTCTCCTCGTTCCCTCCACCTCCGACACATATATCCTCTTGGTCAATCTTTCCTCACTCATTCTCTCCATGTGCCCAAACCATTTCAAAACACCCTCTTCTGCTCTCTCAACCACGCTCTTTTTATTTCCGCACATCTCTCTTACCCTTACGTTGCTTACTCGATCAAACCACCTCACACCACACATTGTCCTCAAACATCTCATTTGCAGCACATCCATCCTCCTGCGCACAACTCTATCCATAGCCCATGCCTCGCAACAATACAACATTGTTGGAACCACTATTCCTTCAAACATACCCATTTTTGCTTTCGAGATAATGTTCTCGACTTCCACACATTCTTCAAGGCTCCCAGGATTTTCGCCCCCTCCCCCACCCTATGATCCACTTCCACTTCCATGGTTCCATCCACTGCCAGATCCACTCCCAGATATCTAAAACACTTTACTTCCTCTAGTTTTTCTCCATTCAAACTTACCTCCCAATTGACTCGACCCTCAACCCTACTGTACCTAATTACCTTGCTTTTATTCACATTTACTCTTAACTTTCTTCTTTCACACACTTTACCAAACTCAGTCACCAGCTTCTGCAGTTTCTCACATGAATCAGCCACCAGTGCTGTATCATCAGCGAACAACAACTGACTGCCCATATACGCACATATACATACATATACATATCAACATATACATACATCATACATACATTTACACAGACATATACATATGTACACATGTACATATTCATACTTGCTTGCTTTCATACATTCCTGTCACTACCCCGCCCTAGAGGAAACAGCATCGCTACCCCACCAGGAAAACAGAAAAAAAAAGAAGGCCACATTCATTCACACTCAGTCTCCAGCTGCCATGCATAATGCACTGAAACCACAGCTCTGTATCCACATCCGGGCCCCACAGACCTTTCTATGGTTTACACCAGACACTTCACAAGCCCTGGTTTAATCCAATGACAGCATGTTGACCCCGGTATACCACATCATTCCAATTCACTCTATTCCTTGCAGGCCCCAGTCACTCAAAATCTTTTTCACTCCATCCTTCCACCTCCAATTTGGTCTCCTGCTTCTCCTTGTTCCCTCCACCTCTGACACATATATCTTCTTTGTCAGTCTTTCCTCACTCATTCTCTCCATATGTCCAAACCATTTCAACACACCCTCTTCTGCTCTCTCAACCACACTCTTTTTATTTCCACACATCTCTCTTCTCCCTTCATTACTTACTCGATCAAGCCACCTCACACCACATATTGTCCTCAAACATTTCATTTCCAATACATCCACCCTCCTCCATACAACCGTATCTATAGCCCATGCCACGCAACTATATAACATTGTTGGAACTACTATTCCTTCAAACATACCCATTGAGTCAGTGTAAATAAAAGCAAGGTTATTAGATTCAGCAGGGATGGGGGACAAGTTAGTTGGGATGTAAGTCTGAATGGGGAAAAATTGGAGGATATGAAGTGTTTCAGATATCTGGAAGTGGACTTGGCAGTGAATGATTAGGTAAATTTTACTTTTCATATAATTTTCATACATGGTTCTATTCAGCAGGGTCTTATGTAATGCATGAATCAATAATCATCTACCTATTCACAAAATCATAAGAGAAAATAGGCAAATTAGATGGAGGTCTTACCTCCTAACAATCGTTAGTGATGGTCTTCATTTCAAGACATTCAAAATATAACTGATAAAATGATACGGGGCATCATACTTTCCATATATTCTACACAATTCTCTCCAGAGGGTTCTTACCAGATGAATGAATTGATAATCATCTACATATATTTAGAAAAATTAAGAAAAATACCTAAAGATAATGGGAGTGTATTGTTATATCTTCACCAATACACTCTCACTATAAACTTTTTCTTTCTCGGTATGCTGAGAATTATATCAATTGTTTCTCAGGAGTTTTATTATTGTCAGATGGGATTCTTTCATTTCATGAGAAATTTCTTTATCATTTTACCATTTCACTTTTTTTTTATTCTTTTTTCAAAGAGCATGGCTTCTGTGCAGTCAGCATGAATAAATTAAGATATAAGACTGTAAATGCAGAAGCACACAGTAGCTTATAAAAAAAATTGTATAGTACAAACGTTCATGGGATGGGACCCCAGAAATGCAGAATTCCTTCCCATGCATTTCAAAAAGCTATTAAAATAGGTTGTCAAAAGCTTTTACTAGAGCCTACCATGAACATTTATTAGTCATCTATCAAATACTCAGCCATTTTGTACCATTCTGAATGCTGTCAATCAATCTGACCAACTCATGGTAATATTCTGAAATGCTCTGAAAACATAATTTTCTTACCTGTTCTTGCCTGGATGATCAACATCATGAACAACTGCAGCAATGAGACATGCAGCAACATCAAGAGGGTCTAACAGTTGTTTTATTCGCTCCAGACTGAGGAAGTATGCTGTTGCTTGTAGGACATCAGATGCATGTGTGGAGTTGTGATAAGTGTTGTCTGCATGATAGTTTGCTTCAATGAGTGTCAGCCAATTCTGCAATGTCTGTTCATCACATGCCAATATGTCTGGTATGTTGAATTTGCACATCAGACTCATACCAAGCCACACCAATGGTCTGTGGTGAATAAAATGCAATTAGTAAGCTTATAGTAATGAAACATATAATCTGGTAATGTAAGTTTTCATGTTCTAAGCATCTTAATTTAGAATGAAATCAAGAAAAACAATCAAAAAGTTTTATGGAAATCTAGATATCTGAATATCTAGATACCTTTTTTTTTGCTCTATTCATATTGCAGTTCCAATCTGTGGTCTTCCACACATTCTCCCACTTTAAAGCATTTTACTCTTTTATTCATTTGGTATTTGGGTAAGAACATTTCATTTTCTTACCAGTACTCTTTGTCCATAGCACCACAAACTGGCAATGCTCCCCTTATACTATACAAAGGAATTCAAACAACAACAGACGACTGAGTCCCTTTAAGGCTGTTTGTGAAATTGGAAGATGTCAGAAACTCATAGATCGGTGTTGTAAGAACAGAGTGGCATACCAATGTTTCAAAGAGAAAAACCTGCAAAATTTTCAGGTAACTAAGGAGATATAAATAATGTCAATTGTGGACTTGAAGTGATTAAGCCTTAAGTAGCTTGTTAGTTCATGGTTATCAAAGACACTGATAATCTTTAATACTTGTTTTAGATCACCTCTTAACCTGCATTTTCTAAGCTAAATAAAATCTAAGTCATCTGGTTGGCTTTCAGAGGATTTGTTTCTTAGTTCAGGAATCATCATGGTAGCTTGATGCTGTACTTCACATGACTCAACATGACCCATCAACTACACAGCAATCCATCTGAGTCTATGATGTCACAGCACCTCATAATGCACTCATTCATTTAATAACTGCAATTTTTCACCACTTCCTTGTCTAGGGGTATAGTTGGCTTGTGACTGATTTTTTATCAGTTTTTTACGAGCACATTTGTATGTTCATTGGAGAACGGATATTTTTGGGGGGTCAGAAGCATTTCATGAGTAGAGGCTGGTGTGGGAAGTATGAATTTTATTTACTGTTGGCCAGAGTTGTATGGTGTGGGTTTTGTGGTAAGTAGTGTTAAGGAAAGTGTAAGTTTTCTGCTTGCTTATAGTGATCAGGTCAGTGATGATGCTGTTTAGAGTTTGGATTTGAGTTATAATCTGTATCAAATGTAAAACCACAGAGGGCATCCACCATAAAAGTAATCTTAGTAATAAATCTTCTGATGAACATTTCACTAATGGATGAAGCATCTGGGGAAAACCAAGCAAAGATGGACTTAACAAAGTACTCCCTGAACTAATGACTCTTTACCTTGATAGGTAAATCTTCTACATAGTGTTTCTGTTTATTTAATCTGACACTCAATGCACAAGCAAAAAAGAGAGAAAAGATGTCTATCAAACTAGTTTTCCAAACTAAATCTTTAAGTAATGAGGAAAGTTAGCTGGTTGAGATTGGAAGCCTGCAGAGTGTTGACAAGGTGCCTGTCCTGCAGGTTGATAGCCTGTGGTGGATATTTTGCCAGTATCTAAGCAGATATGTGGCTGAGTTTAGGAATAAGTTATATATGGTGCACAGAGAGTCAGAGATTGTTGTGACAATATGGAGAATTCCTGGCAGTAGGGACACTGAGGATTTTTTACTGGAATCACTGGAATCAGTGTTGGCAACTCGGCATTGTCTAGGGGATGCCGGCCATAAGTGAATGTACAGTAACAAGAACTGTACAATAGGTTCTGGCCTGCTATACTGTATCACAGATGGCCACATTGAGGCTAATAGATAGGAGAGGAAATATCCCAGGAGAGATTCACCTAGTTCTGTGGAGTGGCAAAAAATATTCCACACCGTAGCTTGACTGCAGAGATAATGGTGCTATGCTAGAGGATCATGTAGTTATAAGGAAGGGTTAGTTTGGTTAAGTACTCAAGCTGGGTTCCAAAGCTGAATTACACTAAAGCAGTGAAGCAGATTAATATGTTGTGGAGTTAGTAATGAAGCAGGACTTGAAGTGTAACAATGTGGTGCTGATGCTAAGAGTTAGTGTAGAGAAGTTTATGGACAGAGACAATTAGGGTGATGGTGTGTGAACTATCAATTTGACTGGGATAGTACACAATGACCTAAGTGTGTTGTGATTTGAATTAAGAAAATTACCAGGCACTTTGTTAATAGGGAACACTGTGGATGTGAGCAATTTGTGAACTTTTGACAATGTATTTAATGTTGTAAACAAGGTCTCATTTAATTTTGAAAGAAAATTGACCATAGTATTTATCATGCTTGTGGCATGAGAAGAGTGGGAGGTGGGTTGATTAGAAAGGGTAGTGAGTGGTGGGATGAAGAAGTAAGAGTATTAGTGAAAGAGAAGAGAGAGGCATTTGGACGATTTTTGCAGGGATAAAATGCAATTGAGTGGGAGATGTATAAAAGAAAGAGACAGGAGGTCAAGAGAAAGGTGCAAGAGGTGAAAAAAAGGGCAAATGAGAGTTGGAGTGAGAGAGTATCATTAAATTTTAGGGAGAATAAAAAGATGTTCTGGAAGGAGGTAAATAAAGTGCGTAAGACAAGGGAGCAAATGGGAACTTCAGTGAAGGGCGCAAATGGGGAGGTGATAACAAGTAGTGGTGATGTGAGAAGGAGATGGAGTGAGTATTTTTAAGGTTTGTTGAATGTGTTTGATGATAGAGTGGCAGATATAGGGTGTTTTGGTCGAGGTGGTGTGCAAAGTGAGAGGGTTAGGGAAAATGATTTGGTAAACAGAGAAGAGGTAGTGAAAGCTTTGCGGAAGATGAAAGCCGGCAAGGCAGCAGGTTTGGATGGTATTGCAGTGGAATTTATTAAAAAAGGGGTTGACTATATTGTTGACTGGTTGGTAAGGTTATTTAATGTATGTATGACTCATGGTGAGGTGCCTGAGGATTGGCGGAATGCGTGCATAGTGCCATTGTACAAAGGCAAAGGGGATAAGAGTGAGTGCTCAAATTACAGAGGTATAAGTTTGTTGAGTATTCCTGGTAAATTATATGGGAGGGTATTGATTGAGAGGGTGAAGGCATGTACAGAGCATCAGATTGGGGAAGAGCAGTGTGGTTTCAGAAGTGGTAGAGGATGTGTGGATCAGGTGTTGCTTTGAAGAATGTATGTGAGAAATACTTAGAAAAGCAAATGGATTTGTATGTAGCATTTATGGATCTGGAGAAGGCATATGATAGAGTTGATAGAGATGCTCTGTGGAAGGTATTAAGAATATATGGTGTGGGAGGCAAGTTGTTAGAAGCAATGAAAAGTTTTTATCGAGGATGTAAGGCATGTGTACGTGTAGGAAGAGAGGAAAGTGATTGGTTCTCAGTGAATGTAGGTTTGCGGCAGGGGTGTGTGATGTCTCCATGGTTGTTTAATTTGTTTATGGATGGGGTTGTTAGGGAGGTAAATGCAAGAGTTTTGGAAAGAGGGGCAAGTATGAAGTCTGTTGGGGATGAGAGAGCTTGGGAAGTGAGTCAGTTGTTGTTCGCTGATGATACAGCGCTGGTGGCTGATTCATGTGAGAAACTGCAGAAGCTGGTGACTGAGTTTGGTAAAGTGTGTGGAAGAAGAAAGTTAAGAGTAAATGTGAATAAGAGCAAGGTTATTAGGTACAGTAGGGTTGAGGGTCAAGTCAATTGGGAGGTGAGTTTGAATGGAGAAAAACTGGAGGAAGTGAAGTGTTTTAGATATCTGGGAGTGGATCTGGCAGCGGATGGAACCATGGAAGCGGAAGTGGATCATAGGGTGGGGGAGGGGGGCGAAAATTCTGGGGGCCTTGAAGAATGTGTGGAAGTCGAGAACATTATCTCGGAAAGCAAAAATGGGTATGTTTGAAGGAATAGTGGTTCCAACAATGCTGTATGGTTGCGAGGCGTGGGCTATGGATAGAGTTGTGCGCAGGAGGATGGATGTGCTAGAAATGAGATGTTTGAGGACAATGTGTGGTGTGAGGTGGTTTGATCGAGTGAGTAACGTAAGGGTAAGAGAGATGTGTGGAAATAAAAAGAGCGTGGTTGAGAGAGCAGAAGAGGGTGTTTTGAAGTGGTTTGGGCACATGGAGAGAATGAGTGAGGAAAGATTGACCAAGAGGATATACGTGTCGGAGGTGGAGGGAACGAGGAGAAGAGGGAGACCAAATTGGAGGTGGAAAGATGGAGTGAAAAAGATTTTGTGTGATCGGGGCCTGAACATGCAGGAGGGTGAAAGGAGGGCAAGGAATAGAGTGAATTGGAGCGATGTGGTATACAGGGGTTGACGTGCTGTCAGTGGATTGAATCAAGGCATGTGAAGCATCTGGGGTAAACCATGGAAAGCTGTGTAGGTATGTATATTTGCGTGTGTGGACGTGTGTATGTACATGTGTATGGGGGGGGGGGTTGGGCCATTTCTTTCATCTGTTTCCTTGCGCTACCTCGCAAATGCGGGAGACAGCGACAAAGTATAATAAAAAAAAAATAATTTATCATTTTCTACGTGGCAGAGATTATTCTTGTAATATTTCTTTTGTAAATAACTGAGTAGGTTTTTGTTGTACTTCAATGGCCTATGCAAGAATTCGCATGTAATTTAAATTTTCTCTGTTAGTAAAGTGAGGGGAGCCCTGTGTACTCTACTATTGGTACTATTTTTGTGAGGGCAGTTTTGCCTCATTCCATTTACACTGCATAGTTCTTATGTCAATTTAACCCCTCTAGTGTCCTTTTCAACTACATTTCTCTACCACTTTCTATCTCTTCCTCTACTACCACTACTTTTTTCACTCCACTTTTCTCTTCAGTACTTAATCATTATCTGATTTACTTTCTCAGCAATAATTTTCAAAACTCTTAATCCCAAAGCTTCTGTTTCTTACAAAGGAAATAGTCTTAAAACTGTTGATTATATCTTTAATTCAATTTCATGGGCATCTTATTGTTACAATAATTTCTAAAAGACAATCAGTTTCTCATCTTCCCTAACTTTTTTCCCCACCTATTTACTCACAACTCCTCTTAACCATACATTCATGAGTAAAACTAAATACCCGAAACCCAAGACAAACAAACACAAACAGCCATCAAATGTCAGTACCACATTATATCATAACCTAGACTTCTTACCTTTTGTCTGAGAATTTTTCAAGTTTAATAACATCAAAGTCCCACGACATATCATCTGCCAACAGTTCCCGTATAGCTGATGACGCTTGTTGATGAAGTACTGGAAGAGATGGTCGTGGCAGTTGGTTGACTTTGACAACTGTGTCATTACTGCTGCGGCGACCAGATAGCAGTGGCTTAGGGCCTTGCTGGTTGGTAGACCAAGATGATCATTAGGCTGAGTGGCTACTGATTGTTGACATTCAGTATCATTAAAACCCTTCTCCATACCAGCCCATCTTCTCTGCATTACTAGGATAAACTCTTACTTGATTAAAAGTTATGGACTGATGTATCTTCACAACAGAAGAAAAAGTTCATATTGTTGATTAGAAAAACACAGAAAAATATTTTGTGATATAAATTAATTCATCCAGTAGAGGAGCAAGAAAACTACAGTATCACAAAACGTATATGATATGATGGGAGGTGATGCCAAAGACAGTGAAGTTTGGGGAAGGGGAAGCAGTGATGTGCTGTGACAGGTAACTAATAGCAATGTAAGTAGTAATGTAAAATCAAAAAAAGGAAGAAGAGACTTAAGGGCAGGGATGTTGCTATATGCACAAGATAATGACAGCAAAAGTCAGCAAAAAAATTACAAGCAATGATAAATATGAAAATGTATACTAAAACCTACTAGAGTAAGAAGGTTTTTCTCTTCTTGTAATGCACTTATGCTTGCATGAGTGTCCCACTGTGTCTGCCTTCCCTTTACAGCAGAAGTATGGTGAAAAATACATAAAATCACTGACTAATTCAGTTTCAAATAATCACATATATACAACAAATAAGAAGGTCTGTCTAGCACTCCTGAGTCTAGTGGATGCCAAACTTGGCCAGTGTGAGAAAATATTTCCCCCACATTTGTTATGATTCATAGCAACACTAGATCTATAAGGGGTATTGTGTAAAGGAAAATTAGGGCTCCCATATCTTGCTACCAGCGAACAACAACTGACTCACTTCCCAAGCTCTCTCATCCCCAACAGACTTCATACTTGCCCCTCTTTCCAAGACTCTTGCATTTACCTCCCTAACAACCCCATCCATAAACAAATTAAACAACCATGGAGACATCACACACCCCTGCCGCAAACCTACATTCACTGAGAACCAATCACTTTCCTCTCTTCCTACACGTACACATGCCTTACATCCTCGATAAAAACTTTTCACTGCTTCTAACAACTTGCCTCCCACACCATATATTCTTAATACCTTCCACAGAGCATCTCTATCAACTCTATCATATGCCTTCTCCAGATCCATAAATGCTACATACAAATCCATTTGCTTTTCTAAGTATTTCTCACATACATTCTCCAAAGCGAACACCTGATCCACACATCCTCTACCACTTCTGAAACCACACTGCTCTTCCCCAATCTGATGCTCTGTACATGCCTTCACCCTCTCAATCAATACCCTCCCATATAATTTACCAGGAATACTCAACAAACTTATACCTCTGTAATTTGAGCACTCACTCTTATCCCCTTTGCCTTTGTACAATGGCACTATGCACGCATTCCGCCAATCCTCAGGCACCTCACCATGAGTCATACATACATTAAATAACCTTACCAACCAGTCAACAATACAGTCACCCCCTTTTTTAATAAATTCCACTGCAATACCATCCAAACCTGCTGCCTTGCCGGCTTTCATCTTCCGCAAAGCTTTTACTACCTCTTCTCTGTTTACCAAATCATTTTTCCTAACCCTCTCACTTTGCACACCACCTCGACCCAAACACCCTATATCTGCCACTCTGTCATCAGACACATTCAACAAACCTTCAAAATACTCATTCCATCTCCTTCTCACATCACCACTACTTGTTATCACCTCCCCATTTACGCCCTTCACTGAAGTTCCCATTTGCTCCCTTGTCTTACGCACCCTATTTACCTCCTTCCAGAACATCTTTTTATTCTCCCTAAAATTTACTGATAGTCTCTCACCCCAACTCTCATTTGCCCTTTTTTTCACCTCTTGCACCTTTCTCTTGACCTCCTGTCTCTTTCTTTTATACTTCTCCCACTCAACTGCATTTTTTCCCTGCAAAAATTGTCCAAATGCCTCTCTCTTCTCTTTCACTAATACTAATACTGATACAGCGCTGGTGGCGGATTCATGTGAGAAACTGCAGAAGCTGGTGACGGAGTTTGGTAAAGTGTGTGGAAGAAGAAAGTTAAGAGTAAATGTGAATAAGAGCAAGGTTATTAGGTACAGTAGGGTTGAGGGTCAAGTCAATTGGGAGGTGAGTTTGAATGGAGAAAAACTGGAGGAAGTGAAGTGTTTTAGATATCTGGGAGTGGATCTGTCAGCGGATGGAACCATGGAAGCGGAAGTGGATCATAGGGTGGGGGAGGGGGCGAAAATTTTGGGAGCCTTGAAAAATGTGTGGAAGTCGAGAACATTATCCCGGAAAGCAAAAAATGGGTATGTTTGAAGGAATAGTGGTTCCAACAATGTTGTATGGTTGCGAGGCGTGGGCTATGGATAGAGTTGTGTGCAGGAGGATGGATGTGCTGGAAATGTGATGTTTGAGGACAATGTGTGGTGTGAGGTGGTTTGATCGAGTGAGTAACGTAAGGGTAAGAGAGATGTGTGGAAATAAAAAGAGCGTGGTTGAGAGAGCAGAAGAGGGTGTTTTGAAGTGGTTTGGGCACATGGAGAGAATGAGTGAGGAAAGATTGACCAAGAGGATATATGTGTCGGAGGTGGAGGGAACGAGGAGAAGAGGGAGACCAAATTGGAGGTGGAAAGATGGAGTGAAAAAGATTTTGTGTGATCGGGGCCTGAACATGCAGGAGGGTGAAAGGAGGGCAAGGAATAGAGTGAATTGGAGCGATGTGGTATACCGGGGTTGACGTGCTGTCAGTGGATTGAATCAAGGCATGTGAAGCGTCTGGGGTAAACCATGGAAAGCTGTGTAGGTATGTATATTTGCGTGTGTGGACGTATGTATATACATGTGTATGGGGGGGGTTGGGCCATTTCTTTCGTCTGTTTCCTTGCGCTACCTCGCAAATGCGGGAGACAGCGACAAAGTATAATAAAAAAAAAAATAATTTATCATTTTCTACGTGGCAGAGATTATTCTTGTAATATTTCTTTTGTAAATAACTGAGTAGGTTTTTGTTGTACTTCAATGGCCTATGCAAGAATTCGCATGTAATTTAAATTTTCTCTGTTAGTAAAGTGAGGGGAGCCCTGTGTACTCTACTATTGGTACTATTTTTGTGAGGGCAGTTTTGCCTCATTCCATTTACACTGCATAGTTCTTATGTCAATTTAACCCCTCTAGTGTCCTTTTCAACTACATTTCTCTACCACTTTCTATCTCTTCCTCTACTACCACTACTTTTTTCACTCCACTTTTCTCTTCAGTACTTAATCATTATCTGATTTACTTTCTCAGCAATAATTTTCAAAACTCTTAATCCCAAAGCTTCTGTTTCTTACAAAGGAAATAGTCTTAAAACTGTTGATTATATCTTTAATTCAATTTCACGGGCATCTTATTGTTACAATAATTTCTAAAAGACAATCAGTTTCTCATCTTCCCTAACTTTTTTCCCCACCTATTTACTCACAACTCCTCTTAACCATACATTCATGAGTAAAACTAAATACCCGAAACCCAAGACAAACAAACACAAACAGCCATCAAATGTCAGTACCACATTATATCATAACCTAGACTTCTTACCTTTTGTCTGAGAATTTTTCAAGTTTAATAACATCAAAGTCCCACGACATATCATCTGCCAACAGTTCCCGTATAGCTGATGACGCTTGTTGATGAAGTACTGGAAGAGATGGTCGTGGCAGTTGGTTGACTTTGACAACTGTGTCATTACTGCTGCGGCGACCAGATAGCAGTGGCTTAGGGCCTTGCTGGTTGGTAGACCAAGATGATCATTAGGCTGAGTTGCTACTGATTGTTGACATTCAGTATCATTAAAACCCTTCTCCATACCAGCCCATCTTCTCTGCATTACTAGGATAAACTCTTACTTGATTAAAAGTTATGGACTGATGTATCTTCACAACAGAAGAAAAAGTTCATATTGTTGATTAGAAAAACACAGAAAAATATTTTGTGATATAAATTAATTCATCCAGTAGAGGAGCAAGAAAACTACAGTATCACAAAACGTATATGATATGATGGGAGGTGATGCCAAAGACAGTGAAGTTTGGGGAAGGGGAAGCAGTGATGTGCTGTGACAGGTAACTAATAGCAATGTAAGTAGTAATGTAAAATCAAAAAAAGGAAGAAGAGACTTAAGGGCAGGGATGTTGCTATATGCACAAGATAATGACAGCAAAAGTCAGCAAAAAAATTACAAGCAATGATAAATATGAAAATGTATACTAAAACCTACTAGAGTAAGAAGGTTTTTCTCTTCTTGTAATGCACTTATGCTTGCATGAGTGTCCCACTGTGTCTGCCTTCCCTTTACAGCAGAAGTATGGTGAAAAATACATAAAATCACTGACTAATTCAGTTTCAAATAATCACATATATACAACAAATAAGAAGGTCTGTCTAGCACTCCTGAGTCTAGTGGATGCCAAACTTGGCCAGTGTGAGAAAATATTTCCCCCACATTTGTTATGATTCATAGCAACACTAGATCTATAAGGGGTATTGTGTAAAGGAAAATTAGGGCTCCCATATCTTGCTACCAGCGAACAACAACTGACTCACTTCCCAAGCTCTCTCATCCCCAACAGACTTCATACTTGCCCCTCTTTCCAAGACTCTTGCATTTACCTCCCTAACAACCCCATCCATAAACAAATTAAACAACCATGGAGACATCACACACCCCTGCCGCAAACCTACATTCACTGAGAACCAATCACTTTCCTCTCTTCCTACACGTACACATGCCTTACATCCTCGATAAAAACTTTTCACTGCTTCTAACAACTTGCCTCCCACACCATATATTCTTAATACCTTCCACAGAGCATCTCTATCAACTCTATCATATGCCTTCTCCAGATCCATAAATGCTACATACAAATCCATTTGCTTTTCTAAGTATTTCTCACATACATTCTCCAAAGCGAACACCTGATCCACACATCCTCTACCACTTCTGAAACCACACTGCTCTTCCCCAATCTGATGCTCTGTACATGCCTTCACCCTCTCAATCAATACCCTCCCATATAATTTACCAGGAATACTCAACAAACTTATACCTCTGTAATTTGAGCACTCACTCTTATCCCCTTTGCCTTTGTACAATGGCACTATGCACGCATTCCGCCAATCCTCAGGCACCTCACCATGAGTCATACATACATTAAATAACCTTACCAACCAGTCAACAATACAGTCACCCCCTTTTTTAATAAATTCCACTGCAATACCATCCAAACCTGCTGCCTTGCCGGCTTTCATCTTCCGCAAAGCTTTTACTACCTCTTCTCTGTTTACCAAATCATTTTTCCTAACCCTCTCACTTTGCACACCACCTCGACCCAAACACCCTATATCTGCCACTCTGTCATCAGACACATTCAACAAACCTTCAAAATACTCATTCCATCTCCTTCTCACATCACCACTACTTGTTATCACCTCCCCATTTACGCCCTTCACTGAAGTTCCCATTTGCTCCCTTGTCTTACGCACCCTATTTACCTCCTTCCAGAACATCTTTTTATTCTCCCTAAAATTTACTGATAGTCTCTCACCCCAACTCTCATTTGCCCTTTTTTTCACCTCTTGCACCTTTCTCTTGACCTCCTGTCTCTTTCTTTTATACTTCTCCCACTCAATTGCATTTTTTCCCTGCAAAAATCGTCCAAATGCCTCTCTCTTCTCTTTCACTAATACTAATACTGATACAGCGCTGGTGGCGGATTCATGTGAGAAACTGCAGAAGCTGGTGACGGAGTTTGGTAAAGTGTGTGGAAGAAGAAAGTTAAGAGTAAATGTGAATAAGAGCAAGGTTATTAGGTACAGTAGGGTTGAGGGTCAAGTCAATTGGGAGGTGAGTTTGAATGGAGAAAAACTGGAGGAAGTGAAGTGTTTTAGATATCTGGGAGTGGATCTGTCAGCGGATGGAACCATGGAAGCGGAAGTGGATCATAGGGTGGGGGAGGGGGCGAAAATTTTGGGAGCCTTGAAAAATGTGTGGAAGTCGAGAACATTATCCCGGAAAGCAAAAATGGGTATGTTTGAAGGAATAGTGGTTCCAACAATGTTGTATGGTTGCGAGGCGTGGGCTATGGATAGAGTTGTGCGCAGGAGGATGGATGTGCTGGAAATGAGATGTTTGAGGACAATGTGTGGTGTGAGGTGGTTTGATCGAGTAAGTAACGTAAGGGTAAGAGAGATGTGTGGAAATAAAAAGAGCGTGGTTGAGAGAGCAGAAGAGGGTGTTTTGAAATGGTTTGGGCACATGGAGAGAATGAGTGAGGAAAGATTGACCAAGAGGATATATGTGTCGGAGGTGGAGGGAACGAGGAGAAGAGGGAGACCAAATTGGAGGTGGAAAGATGGAGTGAAAAGGATTTTGTGTGATCGGGGCCTGAACATGCAGGAGGGTGAAAGGAGGGCAAGGAATAGAGTGAATTGGAGCGATGTGGTATACAGGGGTTGACGTGCTGTCAGTGGATTGAATCAAGGCATGTGAAGCGTCCGGGGTAAACCAAGGAAAGCTGTGTAGGTATGTATATTTGCGTGTGTGGACGTGTGTATGTACATGTGTATGGGGGGGGGTTGGGCCATTTCTTTCGTCTGTTTCCTTGCGCTACCTCGCAAACGCGGGAGACAGCGACAAAGTATAAAAAAAAAAAAAAAAAAAAATATCTTGCTATCATGAGCATGATGCAAGAAGAAAGAATCCTCTTATTCTTAAAAATAGGTTATTCTCTTGTCTTATTCATGCTTGTATTATTCAGTCCTACATGGGATGAAAAATAAAAAAAAAAATTGGAAGAGAATAAACCTTTATTTCCATATGGAAATCATTAGACAGAATAAAAACACTCACCATGGTATACTGTATCACTTACTTGTTGATTCTTTAAGGCTACAAGGAACATCTACCCCTAGGGAACTGGGTGTCACTGCCCTTTACCAGCCAGCTGGGTTGGGTCTGAGAACCCCAGTTTTGCAAAATAAATTTCACAGTAGACTCGTATGGCATTTAACAGAGAAGTTGTATATTTGATCCAACCCATGTAAATGGGAATGAAATAAAAAATATGACAAAATAGACAGATATACCGATCCTTAAATACTGCAAATCAGAAATAATACATCTTTTGGAACAAACTATCATTACTGGAGAGTATTACTTTCAACAGAAGTTCTTCAGTCAGGGATATGACTTTAGCAATGGGAAATGGCCTTTATCATGATAAATTTCCAAGGAAAGATCATCATTTACAGACAAATTCCTAGCAAAGTTTGGAGAAGGATGCTCTTCGATAAGAAACAAATCAGTATGAAAAGTAGGATCAAACCATTAAAAAATGGGACAAATGAATAAGCAACTTTGATAAGGTTGTTTTGAAACTCAAAGCTGCTAGAGAATTAAAAACTTCCCTAATGACTTCAATTATAACCACTAATGTAATATATGTTATGGATAAAATGTCTAACTTTGCTGCTTACTAAATTAAATGCTGCTAATCTATGTAAATTAATAATAAACTTGGCTAAGCAACATCAGTTCTAAGAAAGGCAGTCTAACTATTTATTCACCAACTCAAAAATATCTGCAATCCTATTTGACAAACAAGTTAGATTACCAAATGAAAGATTTTTCATGGTTTATCAATAATCTTGATCATCAAACAGGAAATCCCCGAATGCTCAAAATCTTTTTCACTCCATCCTTCCACCACCAATTTGGTCTCTCACTGCTCTGACACATACATCCTCTTTGTATCTGTATATATATGCACGTGTGTGGGCGTTTATGTATATACATGTGTATGTGGGTGGGTTGGGCCATTCTTCGTCTGTTTCCTTGTGCTACCTCACTAACATAGGATATGGTGGTCAAGTATAATAAAAAAAAAATATATATTTATCATTCATATTTATATGTATCATACTTTGTCGCTGTCTCCTGCGTTAGCAAGGTAACGCAAGGAAACAGACGAAAGAATGGACAAAACCACCCACATACACATGTATATACATACACATCCACACATGCACATATACATACCTATACATTTCAACGTATACATATATGTACATACACGGACATATATACACATGTACATAATTCATACTTGTTGCCTTTATTCATTACCATCGCCACCCTGCCACACATGAAATGACAACTCCCTCCCCCCGCATGTGCGCGAGGTAGCGCTAAGAAAAGACAACAAAGGCCATATTCGTTCACACTCAATGTCTAGCTGTCATGTATAATGCACCAAAACCAGAGCTCCCTTTCCACATCCAGGCCCCACAAGACTTTCCATGGCTTACCCCAGACGCTTTACATGCCTGTCGGCCCTGGTATACCACATCATTCCAATTCACCCTATTCCCTAAACGCCTTTCACCCTCCTGCATGTTCAGGCCCCGATAGCTCAAAATCTTTTTCACTCCATTTTTCCACCTCCAATTTGGTCTCCCACTTCTCATTCACTCCACCTCTGATACATATATCCTCTTTGTCAATCTTTCCTCACTCATTCTCAACATGTGTCCAAACCATTTCAATACACCCTCTTCTGCTCTCTCAACCACACTCTTTTTATTACCACACATCTCTCTTACCTTTTCATTACTTACTCGATCAAACTACCCCACACCACCTATTGTCCTCAAACATCTCATTTCCAACACATCCACCCTCCTCTGCACAACCCTATCTATAGCCCATGCCACTATTCCTTCAAACATAGCCATTTTTGCTTTCCAAGATAATGTTCTCGCCTTCCACACATTTCTCAACGCTCCCAGAACTTTCGCCCCCTTCCCCACCATATGACTCACTTCTGCTTCCATGCTTCCATCTGCTGCCAGATCCACTTCCAGCTATCTAAAACACTTCACTTCCTCTGGCTTTTCTCCATTCAAACCTACCTCCCAAATGATTTGTCCCTCAACTCTACTGTACGTAATAACCTTGCTCTAATTCACATTTACTCTCTGCTTTCTTCTTTCACACACTTTACCAAACTCAGTCACCAGCTTCTGCAGTTTCTCACCTGAATCTGCCACCAGTGCTGTATCATCAGCAAACAACAACTGACTCACATCCCAAGCCCTCTCATCCACAATAGACTGCATACTTGCCTCTCTCTCCAAAACTCTTGCATTCACCTCCCTAACTACCCCATCCATAAACAAATTAAACAACCATGGAGACTTCACACACCCCTGCCGCAAATCTACATTCACTGACAACCAATCACTTTCCTCTCTTCCTACTCGTACACATGCCTTACATCCTTGATAAAAGCTTTTCACTGCTTCTAGCAACTTGCCTCCCACTCCATATATTTCTAATGCCTTCCACAGAGCATCTCTATCAACTCTATCATATGCCTTCTCCAGATCCATAAATGCTACATACAAATCCATTTGCTTTTCTAAGTATTTCTCACATACATTCTTCAGAGCAAACACCTGATCCACACATCCTCTACCAATTCTGAAACCACACTGCTCTTCCCCAATCTGATGCTCTGTACATGCTTTCATCCTCTCAATCAATACCCTCCCATATAATTTCCCAGGAATACTCATTCCAATTCACTCTATTCCTTGCACGCCTTTCACCCTCCTGCATGTCCAGGCCCCGATCACTCAAAATCTTTTTCACTCCATCTTTCCACCTCCAATTTGGTCTCCCACTTCTCCTCGTTCCCTCCACCTCTGACACAACCTTTCCTCATTCATTCTCTCCATGTGACCAAACCATTTCAAAACACCCTCTTCTGCTCTCTCAACCACACTCTTTATTACCACACATCTCTCTTAACCTATTATTACTTACTCTATCAAACCACCTCACACCCACAGAACCTTCCATGGCTTACCCCAGACGCTTCACAAGCCCTGATTCAATCCATTGACAGCACGTCAACCGAAGTATACCACATCGATCAAATTCACTCTATTCCTTGCCCTCCTTTCACCCTCCTGCATGTTCAGGCCCCGATCACACAAAATCTTTTTCACTCCATCTTTCCACTTCCAATTCGGTCTCCCACTTCTCCTCGTTCCCTCCACCTCCGACACATATATCCTCTTGGTCAATCTTTCCTCACTCATTCTCTCTATGTGACCAAACCATTTCAAAACACCCTCTTCTGCTCTCTCAACCACGCTCTTTTTATTTCCACACATCTCTCTTACCCTTACATTACTTACTCAATCAAACCACCTCACAGCACATATTGTCCTCAAACATCTCATTTCCAGCACATCCACCCTCCTGTGCACAACTCTATCCATAGCCCATGCCTCACAACCATACAACATTGTTGGAACCACTAATCCTTCAAACGTACCCATTTTTGCTTTCCAAGATAATGTTCTCGACTTCCACACATTCTTCAAGGCTCCCAGGATTTTCACCCCCTCCCCCACCCTATGATTCACTTCCATTTCCATGGTTCCATCCGCTGCCAGATCCACTCCCAGATATCTAAAACACTTCACTTCCTCCAGTTTTTCTCCATTCAAACTTACCTCCCAATTGACTTGACCCTCAACCCTACTGTACCTAATTACCTTGCTCTTATTCACATTTACTCTTAACTTTCTTCTTTCACACACTTTACCAAACTCAGTTACCAGCTTCTGCAGTTTCTCACATGAATCAGCCACCAGTGCTGTATCATCAGCGAACAACAACTGACTCACTTCCCAAGCTCTCTCAACCCCAACAGACTGCATACTTGCCCCTCTTTCCAAAACTCTCGCATTCACCTCCCTAACAACCCCATCCATAAACAAATTAAACAACCATGGAGACATCACACACCCCTGCCGCAAACCTACATTCACTGAGAACCAATCACTTTCCTCTCTTCCTACACGTACACATGCCTTACATCCTCAATAAAAACTTTTCACTGCTTCTAACAACTTGCCTCCCACACCATATATTCTTAGTATCTTCCACAGAGCATCTCTATCAGCTCTATCATATGCCTTCTCCAGATCCATAAATGCTACATACAAATCCATTTGCTTTTCTAAGTATTTCTCACATACATTCTTCAAAGCAAACACCTGATCCACACATCCTCTACCACTTCTGAAACCACACTGCTCTTTCCCAATCTGATGCTCTGTACACGCCTTCACCCTCTCAATCAATACCCTCCCATATAATTTACCAGGAATACTCAACAAACTTATACCTCTGTAATTTGAGCACTCACTCTTATCCCCTTTGCCTTTGTACAATGGCACTATGCAAGCATTCCGCCAATCCTCAGGCACCTCACCATGAATCATACATACATTAAATAACCTTACCAACCAGTCAACAATACAATATATATAATAAATAAATAATATATATATATGGGCATTCTTATGTTGTAAGTATGCACTTCGGTACACACATACCCACTAATGCACTTGATCTATGAAGTGTTTCAACATTAATATTTCTGACAAAGTCCCCATTCCTACTAATATCTTTTAATCATCTCCATCCATCCATTTCTGTCACTCATCAAATTAATCTTCTCTTCTGGATCCACTCCTTACACTCCTCTTTCAGGTATTATCTAAAATGAATTCTTCAAATCCTTTCATTACATTGCACACATGCAAATATTAGTACAGGTAGAGAATCAAAAATCAAAGATTCTAAAATCCAAAAACCTCCAAAAACTGAAGCTTTTGCAGAGTATTGCTCATGAGTAAGAAACAAACCCAGCAGCTCCAAGCTTTGCTTGATGCATACCATAAGTCTTAACCTCTGCCTTAATGAGTCTATTGTTTGTCAGTGCTGCTAAAAGTTACACTTATGCACATTCTCCTCTGAAATTTCTAACTCTTTTTTGACTTTTGGCTTTTATTTCACTGTCACAGTGTCAAAAACAGCTGCAGATACCCCCATAGGTAACAGTGAGAAATGGATAAGAAAACATCTATCATTTACAAAATTTTGAATGATATAATACTAATGGATGGTGCCACTGTTATCAAATGTTGTTTGTTTGGTTTCCATGAATCTTCGCTATGGCTCTTCGAAGAAGGAAATGTTACACTATCTGCCAAAAAGACAAATCCAAATAAAGGTGATCTTCGTATAATGACGGTTACACTCCCAGTGAACTGTCATTATAGAAAAAAGTCACTGTATGGGTAATGAAATCCCACGGTACAAGGGAGGTTATGTTCTAGACCAAACATTTCCTCCATCAATTTCTCATATATGGACTATACCTGAAATGTCTTATTTTACCTTCAATATATCATGCTCTGTTATGATGTAAATTAGACTGATGTAGCAGCTGTTGCCATTTCACTAGTAACTGGACAATATATAGTATATATACTTGAGTAACCTGTGATCTCAAGTAACCATTGCCTCAGGATTCTCAGGCAAAATATCCTTCATTTATCATTTACCTCATATAACAGCCAACCTCAGTTTTTCAGGAATCCAAGAATGTTGAAGTGGTTGACAGTTCCTTTGTATTCTAAAGATAAAACTCATACATAACAAGAATAAAAAATATAGTTGCAGGCAAATCATATTAGTTGAAATGTTTATATACAATATGGAATGTGCCCCTGTCTAGGCTTTATCATAGGGGTGGCAAATGTCAAACAGCAGAACTCACTGCCTAATGAAGTCATAGATGATATACAAATCTGTATTACTGATATGAATGAAACAGTGACCATATCTTACCGGTATGATAGTAAAAATGCAATGCTATCCTCAAATGCCTGGTTAAGTAAGTTTGGTAAACACACTGTTGAGTGGTGGTCCCACAAGTACCAAATCATCCACCAGAACCTTCAAAGTTTTATCATAGACAATTTTGGCATACCAGTTCCATAACAATGAGATTCATGCAAAATCTTAAGACAACGTAGATACTGTACCAAAGCTAAAATACAGATGTACTTTGGTGGATCTCAGTGTCTGCTGAGCAGTGTGCACCAAAAAAAAGCAGTTTCCTTCCTGTCATCAGGTCCACTATATTTCTGAAGTAAAGTTCTCCATTAATAGCTCAATGATACTAGAGTAAAATCATCCATAAGCTTTCAAAGATAAACATGAGCTATGTTTTGTCAACATTACCATAGCCACTTCACTCACAACATTTTTCAAACATTATGGTACATCTTCAGAACTCACTATAGTCTGGACTGAAATCACATGAAGCTGGGTTGGCCATCATGTTCCTTAGGTGCAGCTTTGTTCCTCAGCCCTGTTCCTATACCTTCACGTAATGTTCTTTTGCTGTACTCCCTGTCGAGGTCTTGGAAAACAGATGAAAACTTGGGAAGGTGTTCTTTTATTTTTCTGGAGTTATGAAGATTTTGGATCAACATTATTACAGAACATGTTAACTCACACACCAGTCAATACACACACTTGTTGTCTGTGAAGCTGTGTGCACCAACTCCACTTCCCACCAAGGAATACTCTTTTCTCCAAAGTAACAAAGCTTCATCATCAGCTACAGGCCCATTAATTCCCTGAAGTATAGCTCTCAGGTTACAACTCAAATATACTGAGTTTCAAAATCATTATGGGAAAATTATAGGTAAGCTTTGAAAGACAAATGTATAATGCGTTTTGTTAACACTACCATAACTGCTTCACTCACCACATTATGGTACATCTTCATAATCTGATGTATCCCAGACTGAATTCATTAGAGTTTGGGTTGGGAACCATGTTCTTCAGGTGCACTCTTATTTCTCATGTAGGTCAGGCTAGGAGACCTGTTCCTTTCAGATTTGTTCATATACCTTCATGTACTAATCTTTCGTTATTCCCCCATGAAGAGCTCTCATGAAATAAAAGAAAACTTAGAAAGATGTTCATTCATTTATCCTGTGAGTTATGAAGACTTTGCCTACCTCATGAGACATTTGTGGATCAACATTATTAGAGTACATAACTCATGCATCACTCATCTCACACGCTCACTGCTTGCAGAGTGGTGGGTGCCACCTTCACTTCCCACTAAGGAATACTGCTTCCCCTAAAGGAACACCACTGTCTCCCCTTGGGCTTTTTGTTTTCCTGAGGTATGGTTCTTTGTCCATAACTCAAACAGTAAAGATTTATATTGATAATCCTGGTGATGAGGGATTCAGGTAAGTGGTAGTGAAGTGGGAGAGGAAAGCAGTGAGTGGTTTGTCAAGCCTTCCAAAGTAGGTTGTCCATTTCAGTATACAATGGGTATTTATAGCTGTTATAGAATTAAACATTCCCGAGACACTGCTGGGCGAGCTACCATATCTGTATAAAAATTCATGGCTACACTGTGGACCCCACTGGGTTAACTACAATAATTATCCTGATATTCCAAAAATCCAAAAATTCCAAATTCTGAAGCATATCTGGTCGTAGGAATTTCAGATCTTGGATTCCTGACCTGTAATTTTGATTCAGTAACACATGAATTTTAGTCAAATGTTTCACTAACATTTAACTTTGTCTTATGCACACCTAATATATCTAGACTAACTTTGTCAAGGATATCTAATATTCCCATCTCTTTACATTTATCCCTTATTCCTCTCACATTTCATCAAAAGAATCTACATATCCTGCCACAGACAGCTGGAGGATTGAAGCTCACAAACATTGTGACAAGTACCCTCTGTGGTAATTCATTTTGCAAAACTGGTGGTCCCCAGCCACAACTCCACAGGATTGGGGGTTGAGTGGAGCTTTGTTGGAATGACAAGGGTTACTCAAAGGTGTACTGCATTAAAGTTAAAGTATAATATGGATGGCTAGAGAAGTGCATGTGTTGATAATAGGGTCTGGAGAAGATTGTGTTAAGACCAAGTAGTCCATCCCCAAATGCAGATGAAGTAAAAAACAAATTGGTTGACCTTGCAATCAGAGTTAAACCTACCGCCAAGAGTCCACCAAGGAGATCAGTTGCAACAGGGTCAGCAGGGACAGGTTTCACATTATCATGGCCAGCTGATATTAGTTGTGGGGAGTAGAGTTCTGTTGACCGCAGTATCTCCAGAACCTTCTCCAAAGCTTGTGCAACATAGGCAGGAGAGTTTTCCTGAGCAGCAGTAATTATGTTGAAAACTCGTGTGATAGGGGCCTCAATGGTAAGAGAATGTAGTTTGACTAAGCTCTGGCGACGGATGATGTTCTGAGTCCCTGCAAGTAAGTGCTAGTGTTAATATATCAAACTGCAGGAAATCACTCTACTGTTAAATAACCTTTCATGATGTAGTAATACTTTCTTTTACTTTTACATACAATATTTTTTGTAATAATGACTTGGTAAAAAGAGATGTACTAAACTAAATAAAACTAGTAAATGATCATGAAGGGTAATAATGCAACACAGTAGTATACAACATACTGGTATTATGTAACTGTGAAGCACTGTTATATCTGCAGAAATTTTGCATTTCTATAAAGCCTCATGATTTCAATAAAACTTTCAAATCAATTACAATTTAGTTACAAAATTTAAATTTCTCCATAATATTCTACTGCCAGCTTTTATACTTAATATGTCTTCCTTAGCTAAAAGACAAAACACGTACTAATTCCAAAAGTGCTTGAGACATTCTTAAAAGTTAAGGATAATAAAGAATTAAGGATTACTACAGTAATCAATATCAACATACTCCTTTACCCTTAAATATAGCACTAAATGTGTGGGGAGTCCACAGGATTACCTTGTAATGCCTCTGACAACACAGCCATGCATTTTACAATGCAAAGATTTACATACACCTTTTCCACATAAAGATTCATGTAATAACTACAGGGCATACATCATGTTTTAACTATCATTCCTGGTGTGGGCCTGGGGATATTGATTGTCATGGAAGGACTGCAGCGATTTCCTTCAACCATGCATAAATCTCTCATGATTACTGATGACAATGTTCCTACTACTACAACACATATGGTAAGCAAATGTATTCATGTTTCATGAGAAAATGTTTTCTCTACACATATAGGGACTACAATATAACATTTTTGCTTTTATGATGCATGTATGCACTAACATGCTACTAATGTAAAGAGCATTTATGACATCTTGTAGATGCCTTTGAGAAAGCATATTTAGTATATCAATGACAGTGTGCAACTGTATAAGACAGGTTGTCTGGTGCAATATGATAAACAGCCTCATTTAGTAACAAGACATTAGATTAGTCCAGTTTACTGGGATAATTTAACCTCTGCTAACTATTGGTATTATCTCCTCATTGTCTCCCTCCGGATGTCATTATAAACCATAGGGAAGATGAAGGGTGTGAGAAATTTTTCTGAACAGAAAAAGCACAAGAAATACAAGCTGTGTCATGAGCAGTGTGCTGTATGATTTCCTGAATGGTAGGTGAAGCAAACAGTGATGTGCAATATTTGCATTATGGAAATCATATGATCTCAAATGATTTTGTATACACTACATAATTTCTGTATATGAGAATGAATCAATAAAATATGTGCAAATGTGATATCAAAAAACGTGTCATAACCCCATAACCATAACACTGTTACTAAGAGACCTTCTCCCCCCACTGAGTTAAACATAAAAACAATGCAAATGATAAGATTTGAAAGAAATCAAGAGAACATTACAGTATTATGTCAAATACCTTTCTTATCTAATGAAGTCTTTTTCCCCTAATCTCCAGCCATAATCTTTACTAAAATCAATTTTGTCACTTTACCAGCACCCTTAAGAATTTTTCTAGGATGCCTCTGATCTATTGTATAGCAAAACCTCTGTAATCCACATTCTGTGCTAGCAATATGTTAAAAACAATGAATTTTTTTCAGTTTTGGTTGGCAACCTTCTATTATACAAAACAAAATAATTATAAAACAATCTTAAAAAAATTTCAAATCAAGTGTGCACCATACTACACCAAACAGTGTACTCACTACCCAATGTTTTGTGGAACTGGTGCTTTCTGGTGTGTGTTGTGCGATATTCTTGCACATTTGTGTACTTTGTGCACCCTACTGTGGAAAATGGCACCTTTTAACTATCGTCAGCTATTGTCTGACAGGCTCTCTGAAGCCTTCAATGTCTAGATGAATGTGTTAAGCCCTGAAAAGAAGATGGAGTTGTGCAAGAGACTGGCCACAGAAGAGTCCCAGGCAGCACTTATGAAGGACTTCATGTTATTTGCTTACATATATCAATATTTCCTCTAAGTGAAATATTTACAAATATGTAAAATAAATCAAAAGTATTAAAAGTTTTGAATGATTAGATTGTTGTGGGTAAAACTGAAAGTGGATGGAGAGAGATGGGTGATTATTGTTGATTATGCACCTGGTCATGAGAAGAAAGATCATGAGAGACAAGCGTTTTGGGAGCAGCTGAGTGAGTGTGTCAGCAGCTTTGATGCACAAGACCAGGTTTTAGTGATGGGTGATTTGAATGCAAAGGTTAGTAATGTGGCAGTTGAAGGTATAATTGGTGTACATGGGGTATTCGGTGTTGTGAATGGAAATGGTGAGGAGCTTGTGGATTTGAGTGCTGAAAAAGGACTGGTGATTGGGAGTACCTGATTTAAAAAGAGAGATATACATAAGCATACATACTTGAGTAGGAGAGATGGTGAAAGGGCATTATCGGATTACGTGTTGATTGATAGGCGTATAAAAGAGAGACTTTTGGATGTCAATGTGCTGAGAGGGGATGTCTGATCACTATCCTGTGGAGGCAAAGGTGAAAATTTGTAGAGGTTTTCAAAAAAGAAGCGAGAATATTGAGGAGAAGAGAGTGGCGAGAGTAAGTGAGCTTGGAAAGGAGACTTATGTGAGGAAGTACCACAAGAGACTGAGTGTAGAATGGCAAAAGGTGAGAGCAAATGATGTGAGGGAAGTGGGTGAGGAACGGGGTGTATTTAGGGAAGCAGTGATGGCTTGTGCAAGAGATACATGTGGCATGAGAAAGGTGGAAGGTGGGCAGAATACAAAGGGTAGTGAGTGGTGAGATGAAGAAGTAAAGTTGTTAATGAAAGAGAAAAGAGAGGAGTTTGGATGATACTTGCAAGGAAGGAGTGCAAATGACTGGGAGAGGTATAAAAGAAAGCGGCAGGAGGTCTAGAGAAAGGTGCAAGGGTTGGAAAAGAGGGCAAATGAGAGTTGAGGTGAGAGAGTATTAGAAGACTTTATGGGGAATAAAAAGATGTTTTGGGAGGAGGTAAATAACCTGCGTAAGACATGAGAACAAATGAGAACATCTGCAAATGGGGCATGTAGGGAAGTAATAACAGGCAGTGATAAAGTGAGGAGATGGAGTGAGTATTTTGAAGGCTTGTTTAATGTGTTTGATGACAGAGTGGAAGATACAGGGCGTTTTGGTCAAGGTGGTGTGCAAAGTGAGAGGGTCAGAGAGAATGGTTTAGTTTAGAAAGAAGAGGTATTGAAGGCTTTGCAGAAGATGAAATCTGGCAAGGTGGCAGGTTTGGATGGTACTGCAGTACAATTCATTCAAAAAGGGAGTGAGAGTATTGTTAATTGGTTGGTAAGGATATTCAGTGTATGTATGGACCATGGTGTAGTGCCTGAGGATTGGCGGAATGCATGCATAGTGCCATTGTACAAAGGCAAAGGGGATAAAGGTGAGTGTTCTAATTACAGAGAAATAATAAGTTTGTTAAGTATTCCTGGGAATCTATAAGGAAGGGTACTGACTGAGAGGGTGAAAGCATGTATGGAGCATCAGACTGGGGAAAAGTAGTGTGGTTTCAGAAGTGGTAGAGGATGTGTGGATCAGGTGTTTGCTTTGAAGAATGTGAGTGAGAAATACTTTGATAACTGGATGGATTTGTGTGTAGAATTTAATGATCTGGAGAAGGGATATGATAGGGGTAATAGATATGTGTTGTGGAAGGTCTTAATTCTTAAGAGTATATGGGTGGGAGGTAAGTTGCTAGAAGCAGTGTAAAGCTTTTACCAAGGATGTAAGGCATGTGCATAAGCAGGAAGAGAGAAGAGTGATTGGTTCCCAGTGAATGTCAGTCTGCATCAGGGGTGTGTGATGTCCCCTTGGTTGTTTAATTTGTTTATGGATGGGGTGGCTAGGGAGGTAAATGCAAGACTTTTGGAGAGAGGGGCAAGTATGCTGTCTGTTGGGGATGAAAGGGCATGGGAAGTGAGTCAGGTGTTGTTTGCCAATGATAAAGCTCTAGTGGCTGATTCAAGTGAGAAACTGCAGAGGTTAGTGACTGAATTTGAAAAAGGGTTTAAAAGGAGAAAGCTGCGAGTAAATGTGAATAAGAGCAAAGTTATTAGGTTCAGTAGGGTTGAGGACAGGTTAATTGGGATGTAAGATTGAATGGATAAAAATTGAAGGAAGTGAAGTGTTTTAGATATCTGGGAGTGGACTTTGCAGCAAATGGAACATGGAAGTGGAAGTCAGTCACAGGGTGGGAGAGAGAGAGGGCAAAGGTTCTGGGCGCAATGAAGAATGTGTGGAAGGAGAGAACATTATCTTGGAGAGCAAAAATGGGTTTGTTTGAAGGAAGAGTGTTCCAACAATGTTATATGGTTGTGAGACATGGGCTTTAGATAGGGTTGTACAGAGGAGGGTGGATGTGTTGGAAATGAGATGTTTGAGGACAATATGTGGTGTGAGGTAGTTTGATCAAGTAAGTAATGAAGGGGTAAGAGAGATGTGTGGAAATAAAAAGTGTGGTTAAGAGAGCAAAAGAGGGTGTGTTGAAATGGTTTGGACATATGAAGAGAATGCGAGACGAAAGTTTGACAAAGAGGATATATGAGTCAGAGGTGGAGGAAACAAGAAGAAGCAGGAGACCACATTGGAGGTGGAAGGATGGAGTGAAAAAGATTTTGAGTGACTGGGGCTTAAACATACAGGAGAGTGAGAGTCGTGCAAGGAACAGAGTGAATTGGAACGATGTGATATACTGGGGTTGACGTGTGGTCAATGAACTGAACCAGGGGATGTGAAGCATCTAGGGTAAGCCATGGAAAGATCTGTGGGGCCTAGGTGTGGATAGGAAGCTATGATTTCGGTGCATTACACATGCCAGCTAGAAACTGAGTGTGAATAAATGTGGCCTTTTTTGCCTGTTTCCTGGCACTACCTCACTGGACCTTGGGGTAGCAATACTGTTTCCTGTGGGGCGGGTTGGTGACAGAAATTGATGAAGGCAAGCAAGTATGAATATGTAAATGTGTATATATGTGTATGTCTGTATATGTGTATGTATATGTGTATATGTTGATGTTTTGTCTTTTTTATTATACTTAGTTGCTGTCTCCCGCATCTTATATATTTATTCATTTATTTATTTTGCTTTATCGCTGTCTACCCTCCCACGTTTGCGAGGTAGCGCAAGGAAACAGATGAAAGAAATGGCCCAACCCACTCACATACACATGTATATACATACACGTCCACACACGCAAATATACTTACCTATACATCTCAACATATACATATATACACACACACAGACATTTACATATATACACATGTACATAATTCATACTGTCTGCCTTTATTCATTCCCATCGCCACCTCACCACACATGGAAAAACAACCCCCTCCCCCTCATGTGCACGAGGTAGCGCTAGAAAAAGACAACAAAGGCCACATTCATTCACACTCAGTCTCTAGCTGTCATGTATAATGCACCAAAACCACAGCTCCCATTCCACATCCACGCCCCACAGAACTTTCCATGGTTTATCTCAGACACTTCACATGCCCTGGTTCAATCCACTGACAGCATGTCAACCCCGGTATACCACATCGTTCCAATTCACTCTATTCCTTGCACGCCTTTCACCCTCCTATATGTTCAGGCCCCGATCACTCAAAATCTTTTTCACTCCATCTTTCCACCTCCAATTTGGTCTCCCACTTCTCCTCGTTCCCTCCACCTCCGACACATATATCCTCTTGGTCAATCTTTCCTCACTCATTCTCTCCATGTGACCAAACCATTTCAAAACACCCTCTTCTGCTCTCTCAACCACACTCTTTTTACTACCACACATCTCTTTTACCCTATTATTACTTACACGATCAAACCACCTCACACCACATATTGTCCTCAAACATCTCATTTCCAGCACATCCACACTCCTCTGCACAACTCTATCTATAGCCCACTCCTCGCAACCATGTATCATTGTTGGAACCACTATTCCTTCAAATATGCCCATTTTTGCTTTCCAAGATAACATTCTCGACTTCCACATATTTTTCAATGCTCCCAGAACTTTCGCCCCCTCCCCCACCCTATGATTCACTTCTGCTTCCATGGTTCCATCCACTGCCAAATCCACTCCCAGATATCTAAATCACTTCACTTCCTCCACTTTTGCTCCATTCAAACTTACCTCCCCAATTCACTTGTCCCTCAACCCTACCATACCTAATAACCTTGCTCTTATTCACATTTACTCTCAGTTTTCTTCTTTCACACACTTTACCAAACTCAGTCACCAGCTTCTGCAGTTTCTCACACGAATCAGCCATCAGCGCTGTATCATCAGCAAACAACAACTGACTCACTTCCCAACCTCTCATCCACAACAGACTGTGTACTTGCCCCTTTCCAAAACTCTTGCATTCACCTCCCTAACAACCCCATCCATAAACAAATTAAACAATCATGGAGACATCACGCACCCCTGCCGCAAACCAACATTCACTGAAAACCAATCACTTTCCACTCTTCCTACACGTACACATGCCTTACATCCTCGATAAAAACTTTTCACTGCTTCTAACAATTTACCTCCCACACCTATTTGGTAAACATGCATGTTTACCAAATGGTGTCCTAGCTTCCTCTCTTTAATGTATATCAACTGACTGTTATATTTCTCTCATGTGTCTTTCCTGATGATGTGATCTGAAAGCGCACTTGGGAACTTATCATGTTTCATTTTCCCTGTGGCCCGTGGGGTGAAGAGGGTGGTGAGAGTAAGTGAGCTTGGGAAGAAGACTTGTGTGAGGAAGTACCAGGAGAGACTGAGTACAGAATGGAAAAAGGTGAGAACAAAGGAGGTAAGGGGAGTGGGGGAGGAATGGGATGTATTTAGGGAAGCAGTGATGGCTGGCGCAAAAGATCCTTGTGGCATGAGAAGCATGGGAGGTGGGTTGATTAGAAAGGGTAGTGAGTGGTGGGATGAAGAAGTAAGATTATTAGTGAAAGAGAAGAGAGAGGCATTTGGACGATTTTTGCAGGGAAAAAATGCAAATGAGTGGGAGATGTATAAAAGAAAGAGGCAGGAGGTCAAGAGAAAGGTGCAAGAGGTTAAAAAGAGGGCAAATGAGAGTTGGGGTGAGAGAGTATCATTAAATTTTAGGGAGAATAAAAAGATGTTCTGGAAGGAGGTAAATAAAGTGCGTAAGACAAGGGAGCAAATGGGAACTTCAGTGAAGGGGGCTAATGGGGAGGTGATAACAAGTAGTGGTGATGTGAGGAGATGGAGTGAGTATTTTGAAGGTTTGTTGAATGTGTTTGATGACAGAGTGGCAGATATAGGGTGTTTTGGTCGAGGTGGTGTGCAAAGTGAGAGGGTTAGGGAAAATGATTTGGTAAACAGAGAAGTGAAAGTAGAATTCAGGAAAACCAAAGAAAGCTCAATATATTGTAAACTGAAAGAATATGATGTGGCTCTGAACTTTTTAATCTACATAAATCATCCAGGATTAAAAAGTTCAGAGCCACATCATATTCTTTCAGTTTACAATATATTGAGCTTTCTTTGGTTTTCCTGAATACTACTTTCACTTCCTCCTATGATTACTGTCTCTTCAGCACTAATGCTTTCTGTAAAACCCTGAACTCCTTTAATCATCACCCTATATCATGACTGTTTCCTTAAGGAAACTCTAAACTCTATCATGCCTCTTAAACATAATTTCTTATCTACAAAAACAATGTGTTTTGTCCCAGGCCAGATTCTTTCTCTATGTATGAAAATTTTTGTAAATAAAACAATGGGTTTCTCACATACATTCTTCAAAGCAAACACCTGATCCACACATCCTCTACCACTTCTGAAACCACACTGCTCTTCCCCAATCTGATGCTCTGTACATGCCTTCACCCTCTCAATCAATACCCTCCCATATAATTTACCAGGAATACTCAACAAACTTATACCTTATACCTTATAGAAAAGCAAATGGATTTGTATGTAGCATTTATGGATCTGGAGAAGGCATATGATAGAGTTGATAGAGATGCTCTGTGGAAGGTATTAAGAATGTATGGTGTGGGAGGAAAGTTGTTAGAAGCAGTGAAAAGTTTTTATCGAGGATGTAAGGCATGTGTACGTGTAGGAAGAGAAGAAAGTGATTGGTTCTCAGTGAATGTAGGTTTGCGGCAGGGGTGTGTGATGTCTCCATGGTTGTTTAATTTGTTTATGGATGGGGTTGTTAGGGAGGTAAATGCAAGAGTTTTGGAAAGAGGGGCAAGTATGAAGTCTGTTGGTGATGAGAGAGCTTGGGAAGTGAGTCAGTTGTTGTTCACTGATGATACAGCACTGGTGGCTGATTCATGTGAGAAACTGCAGAAGCTGGTGACTGAGTTTGGTAAAGTGTGTGGAAGAAGAAAGTTAAGAGTAAATGTGAATAAGAGCAAGGTTATTAGGTACAGTAGGGTTGAGGGTCAAGTCAATTGGGAGGTGAGTTTGAATGGAGAAAAACTGGAGGAAGTGAAGTGTTTTAGATATCTGGGAGTGGATCTGGCAGCGGATGGAACCATGGAAGCGGAAGTGGATCATAGGGTGGGGGAGGGGGCGAAAATTCTGGGGGCCTTGAAGAATGTGTGGAAGTCGAGAACATTATCTCGGAAAGCAAAAATGGGTATGTTTGAAGGAATAGTGGTTCCAACAATGTTGTATGGTTGTGAGGCGTGGGCTATGGATAGAGTTGTGCGCAGGAGGATGGATGTGCTGGAAATGAGATGTTTGAGGACAATGTGTGGTGTGAGGTGGTTTGATCGAGTGAGTAACGTAAGGGTAAGAGAGATGTGTGGAAATAAAAAGAGCGTGGTTGAGAGAGCAGAAGAGGGTGTTTTGAAGTGGTTTGGGCACATGGAGAGAATGAGTGAGGAAAGATTGACCAAGAGGATATATGTGTCGGAGGTGGAGGGAACGAGGAGAAGAGGGAGACCAAATTGGAGGTGGAAAGATGGAGTGGAAAAGATTTTGTGTGATCGGGGCCTGAACATGCAGGAGGGTGAAAGGAGGGCAAGGAATAGAGTGAACTGGAGCGATGTGGTATACCGGGGTTGACGTGCTGTCAGTGGATTGAATCAAGGCATGTGAAGCGTCTGGGGTAAACCATGGAAAGCTGTGTAGGTATGTATATTTGCGTGTGTGGACGTATGTATATACATGTGTATGGGGGGGGTTGGGCCATTTCTTTCGTCTGTTTCCTTGCGCTACCTCGCAAACACGGGAGACAGCGACAAAGTATAATAAAAAAAAAATACATCTGTTTAATATATAATCTGTATAATAAAAAAAAAAAAATTTGTAAAGGTTCCTATGTTCCCTTATCAGACACTGTCCCTGTATGAGGCAATGGTTCATGGAAGACAATGCCTGTGTTGGAAATCATACCCTATGTTAGGCAATGTTTCACATGAAATATTGTTCATATGCAATACAATGCCCAACCTATGAAAATTCTCTTAAAACAGACAATATCCCTTAACAAGATGCTGCTTCCAAATGACACATTATCCCTTAAATTAGAAAATGCTCCTACATCTAAAGGCTGTTCTGTAATGAGGCAACAGTCCTACTAGGGACAGGAATTTTATGTAAAGGCAAAGTCACAGAAGCCAATCCCCCATGTGACTCAATCATATACTGTAAGTCCAACAATGCCCTGAATAAATGACAAAAATCCCTAAGTAAATAAAGCACCATAAACCCTGTAAGAAACAAATACCACAGGAACCTAGATGGATGTTCTATGGAACACATGCTGCCTTCAAGGCCACTGGGAGCTGACATAGGCCCTAAGGAAGGGTTGACATATAATGTCCTCCTAGGTTGCCCCATGTAGTCTATAGAAGTGTGACTAACAAACATGCTGATAAATGTTGTGCATTTTTTTGCAGAAAAAAGCATTCACTTTTTCATTTACTGATATTCCTTTATTGCACTTGCAGTCTGCACCAAAACTTATGGTACGCAATGTCTGTCGACTTTAAGTATTGTGGAAATTGTTTCATGTCTCTTACAGGTTCTGGCAAGTGTAATACGTTAAGCTGTGCATCAACAGCACTATTCATATGTTTGGTCTCACTGATAATGTTTCATAACCATCAGTGTTTCTAGCAGCCATAAGGCTCATGTCTGTTTTGTTTGCCTCAGTGTGTTGGTTATCTAATTTCTACACGTTTGCCCACAATTACCTGCTCTTGTCCCATTCAATTAAGTCCAGGAGAGTAACAACAAAGGAGTGCATTGCAAAAGTGATAGCTTCATACAAAATAGAGCATAATTTGAAATATATTGCTGAGCATACAGGTGCCTGATACCAAAAGTGTCAAAAGGTTGGTAAAGCAGTTTAGGGAACTAGGGGCATTCATTCTACCAGCTCCTATTGGCAAACCTGGAAGGCCAAGATTAACATCTACTAGGACCCGTAAAGTGATTGCAAGACAAGTTAAGGCCTGCCCATCACTGACAGCATGTAAAATCATGCCAAAGAACCCTAACTTGCTTGAATAAGTCTTGCTAAGGAGTGTTCTAAAGTTATTTCATAATGACCTGGGATTTACCTGTAAAATTTTGCATGAAATACAGTGTTTGGGGACAGGAAACATGGTGATCCATATTGTGGAGTGATGAAATGAAACACCAGTGATTAGAAACACCAAAAAGGAGGGTGTGCAGACCACCGCACTCAGACCCACATCCGTCACAGTACAAAGAAAAAACTTTAAAACACCCTCCTCCTCCTATGGTTTAGAGATGTTTTAGCCATTTACTCGACTCATTGTTAGGTGTGTTACACAATGGCTGAATGATAGTGGGGTGAAATATTTCCCCCCCACCAAAACCCAAATGAAAACTTTTGGTCTATTGGTCCATTGTGAAGCAATGACAATATGACAAGGGCACATTTTCTCTACCACAGCTTGAGGTGGCAATTAAGCGGCTATGAGGTAGTTTCCCCAGAACTATTCAGTCATCTTGCTGAAAGCATTCTCCACTGGCTACAAGACTGCATTAAAAAGAAGGGGAATGCATTGAAGTATAAATTACGTTGGGATATGTTAATTACATCTTTATGGTCACTTAACCATATTTTGTTTTAAGATCACAACTTGATGTTTGACATATTGTATATTTTGGGAAGGGGGCAAAGGTTCTGTGAGCAATGAAGAAAGTGTGGAAGGAGAGAACATTATCTCAAAGAGCGAAAATGGGTATGTTTGAAGGAACAGTAGTTCCAACAATACCATATGGTTGTGAGGCATGGGCTATAGATAGGGTTGTACGGAGGATGGTAGATGTGTTGGAAATGAAATGTATGAAGACAATAAGCAATGTGAGATGGTTTGATCAAGTAAGTAATGAAAGAGTAAGAAAGATGTGTGGAAATAAAAAAAGTGTGACAGAGAACAGAAGAGGGTGTGTTTGAACTGATTCGGACACAACTGATAATTTCTATCTAAATTTTCCAACTGTGAGTGTTATGTGATAGCTTTGTCTTTTGACAAAATGGTAGGAGAAATAGGTAGAGGTAGTAGCTATGAACACTAAGTTTAGATAGAAGTAGTAGGTAGGAACAAGTACGAGTGAGCATTAGGAAGAAGTAGTAAGCTGGAACATTAGGCAGAGGTAGTCAGTATGAACATTAGGTAGGAGCCTCTGGAAACACTACACAAGTTGCCCTCCATCAGTGGCCTGTTAAAGGTGAGGCACTACAAGACTAAGACACAGCACTGAACTTCAAAAATTATGGAGACTCTTCTGCTGAGGCCACCCCCTTGAGGAAGTTCCTAAGGGGAACAGGCATCAGAGATAGGGATAGATTGATTGGGAAAGAGATGTGTGGATCAGGTGCTTGCATCAAAGAATGAGTGTAAGAAATACTTTGAGAAATGAATGGATTTGTATGTGGCATTTATGGATCTGGAGGAAGCAAATGACAGAGTTGACAAAGATGCCTCAAGGAAGGTCTTAAGAACCTAAAGTGTGGGAGGAAAGCTGCTAGAGGAGAAGCAGTGAGAAGTTTTTACAAGGGTGTTAGGCATGTGTACAAGTAGGAAGAGAGGTGAGTGAATGGTTCCAAGTAAAGGTTGGTCTGCCGCAGGGATGCATGATGTCACCATGGTTGTTTAATTTGTTTATGGAAGAGGTGGTGGTGGTGGTGGTGGTGGTGGTGGTGGTGGTGGTGGGGGGGGGGGTTTAAATGTAACAGTCTTGGAGAGACGGGTGCGTTTGCAGTCTGTAAAGGATGAGAGGGTCTAGAAAAAGAGTTGGCTGTTGTCTGCTGATGATACAGCACTGGTGGCAGATTTGAGTGCGAAACTGCAAAAGTTGGTGACCACGCTTGTAAGGGTGTGTGAAAGGAGAAAATTGAGAGTAAATGTTACTAAAAACAATGTTATTAGGTTTAGCAGGGTTGAGGGGCTGGTTAATTAGGGTGTGAATTTAAATGAAGAAAAATTAGAGAAAGTGAAGTGTCTTAGATACCTGGGAGTGGACACAGTAGTGAACAGAACCATGAAAGTGGAAATGAAAGGGTAAGAAAGAGGTGTGGTAATAGAGTGTAGTTGTGAGAGCTGAAGAGGGCATGCTGAAATGGCTTAGATATATAGAAAGAATAAGTGAGGAAAGGTTGACTAAGAAGATATGCATCAGAAGTGGAGGGAACAAGGAGAATGGGTAGTCTAAACTGGAGATGAAAGCATGGAGTGAAAAAGATTTTGAGCAATTGGGGCCTGAACATGCAGAAGGGATAGAGTGAGTTGAAATGATGTGGTATACAGAGGTCGATGTGCAGTCAACGGACTGAACCAGGGCATGTGAAACATCCTTTGTAAACCATGGAAAGGTCTGTAGGGCCTGGCTGGGATAGGGAGCTGTGGTTTCTGTGCATTTTGCATGATAGCAAGAGAATGGATGTCAAGAGATGAGGCCTTTCTTCATTTGTTCCTGGTACTACCTTAATAATGCAGGAAATGGCATTCAAGTATGAGAGAAAGAAAAGAAAATAGGGATAAAGCAAACTGAAGTGATGTGGTATACAGGGGGTGACATGCTGTCACTGGGCTGAACCAGGGAATAGGAAATGGTTAAGGAAATCATGGAAAGGTCTGTGGGGCTTGGCTGCATTAAACATGATAGATAGAAAATGGATGAGAACAAATGATGTTTTTGTCTGTTCCTGGCCCTACTTCGCTACATGGATAATGAACTAGAATAAAAAAATGAAGTACGCCAAACAATAAACTCTTTCACCATATATCATGATGATATTGTTCACATAACCTACCTAAGATATGGAGAAATTTTAGGGTAAATTATATGAAGAGTAGTAAGATTAAGTAAATCATCTGTTATTTGTTGACAATTGTGCTAACTGACATTGTTCAATGATGACTGAACTTTGTGCAGGTTGGCAAGTATTTTAAAGGCCATATCAGATTTAGCAATTTAAGCAGTAGGGGGAAAGAATTTTAGATACTAGAGACATAAAAGTTTTCCAAATAATAAGAGGTCTTCACTTGCATATATGTAATATCTGTAAGAGTGAGATACACTTATTTTGAGCTGATAAACTTGCAATCAAGCATCTTTTCACATCAGCCTTCTTTATTAACATTCTCACATCTTCTCTATGTGTTAGTATAAACAGATAATCAATAATTTCATCAATAATTTCTTCTTTATTGACATAATACTTGAATGTCTCCTACGGTTTGATTTTGCCTTTACCAAATCCAGATGAGAGGAGAGGATGCTCAGTGTGGGTGTTCTCCAGTGCCCATTCAGCAGTGCACAGAAAAATACACAACATACCAAAACACTTGATGAAGTGACTTCAAACATGCCAGATAATCATTTGGTTGTGATTCTCTGATAATCAGTTGTTTATGGTTCAGTAACTGATAAAAATGAATTTATATAAGCGTTAGCTACTGCTTCTGCTTAGAAATTGTTAGTACCTGTACTAAGGCATATTCATGAATGAAAAAAAATATATATAATATTCATGTATTATCAAAATATCTTAATTCATGAAAAAAGTAGTAAACCTTGTTTAAATCTCATTAACATTAGCAAGGATCATATCCGTGACAATGAATTACAATCAAACAGAGATATCTAGCATGTGAGGTCTTCATACAAAAACCCCCTTACCCTCTACAAGGTTCAAACTCTCACAGTTCATGTTGCAGCTAAATGTAAATCTCTCTCGCTCAACAGGGGCACTCATAACACGTCCTGGGTGATCGATTTCAACAGCCCCCCCTAATAAAGTAAAAGCTGTCGTATCGATAAAATGAAGTGAATCAGACCCTGGTATAAAAAGGCTATGAGTGCATGCCAGCTCTGCATTGTGATTGCTGTCTCCACCTGAATAGTTAGGGATGAAGGATAATTTCTTTCTTGGTAATTAATCAAACCCCTTCCTATACCATCTCATCTTTACTACATCCACATTTTCTGAAAATTGCAATGAAATTTTGTTAAGGGTCATACACCAAACAATATATAAGTCACATTAGTAAAGGCAAGAAAAGCAGCAAATCAAAACATGAAAATCTTGTCATCCTAATAACTCAAACATGAAAATAACTCTTAGTACATTAAACTTGAATGTCATGAGCAGTTTTCTCAGTAAACTAAAATAAAAGAGAACTCTTTAAAATAATTACATTTTTTCCCAACAAAATCTCAAGTTTAATAATACTTATTCTACATATGGCAAGTGCTTGATATCAAGGAAAATGTAAATAAGTCACATGGAAATAGTATATCTGGCTAGTTAAGTGTATGCACAGTCAAGCTAATTAACGATAAGGAGTTATATGCATGATCAGGCGTTGTATAAAGAGAATGGTGTACAGATGATTAGAAATGAAGTAAAGTTTGTGTATAGATGATCATACATAAGTAACCTTCACTAATTCATCTGAATTCTAAATCAGATCTAAAACCTTTAACCATCAGATTCTTGCTCTTAGTAAAAATCACACTTGCTTAAAGGAAACATAAAAACCTTAAAAATAATCTGGTATGAGACTAGCAGTTATCAAAAATTTCTATATTGTGTACAATAAGGAACAGATTATTAACTTCTTTCTCATCAACATAAATCTCTTAAAAATATCATAGACGTTTGAATAACTTTAGGCTTCATAATAAGAATTTGCTGTAAAAGTTTCACTACACACTGAAATCTATATGATGATAAGTCTAATAAAAATTTACAAAATACAATCAATTCTTTTTCCAATGTATGTTAAAATATCCATTTTTTACTCTTCTTGCAAATATTTCTTTTTCCAAAAAAGATTAAACAAAAATATTGAGACAAAACCCTATCTTGAAAGATATGTTTGCATCAGGTTCAACTTACCATCACTATTTAAAGAGCGAATGTCATGGGAGCCTTTCCTAAGAGATTTGATAGAGCCCCGAGGGTGAAAGTGATCAACAGTGGAGAAGTCCAGCCGATCCAGCGCATGAGTATCACTCACATAAATAAAATACTCATTTTTCCTGAGGATGAAGATTTATATCAATTTTACCTTATAATTTTCCAGTAAAAGATACCACTACATGAACAATGAACATTCAAGATAAGTGTTCACATACAATCCATTTACTGAACCATCATAACCTAAGGTAGGAACTTAAGGGGCCAGCTCCTCTTCAAGATTCTGTTCCGTGGTACACCTTTTAATCTTCATATAATAATTATCTCATCACATATCACCACCTCCTAAGTTATTCTGCACTGAATAAAAAAATCAATGTGAAAAGACTGTCCTACATTCAACACTAAAGGTCTGTTGCAATAGTGACATTAACGACTCTTTTATTTCAAAACAACAAGAATAATTATCGGATTCAGTTGAGAAACACTATTGTGAGAATTTTTCATTTGTAGTCAGTAACACTGGGAGAATTTACCACAATAATTAACATGGATATCAAAGAAAAAACAAGGTAGTATTCTGTTGTGCTTGGTTGCTGATGGTAGACACATTTCAGTACACCATACATAAAATCTAGAGATTAGATATATGAAAATGAGACCATTCATTTGTCTGCTCTGAAGCCACTATGCGAAGAAAGTAAAAGTAGTTAGGCATGAAGAAAAATATAAAGAAAAAATTATCTTGGCCATAATGAAACACATGCTTTCTTCTTTAGAGTAAATGGGTTCACTATTACGTAAAGGAACAGCATGTTGAACTTCCCTTATCAAGCAACCCTGAAGCCAGACCTCAGCTGGATTAGGGATTTCTAAGATTTTTGGAAGTCACACCATGAATCAACTTTGTTTATTTCACACATGTGCTTTACCAAAGTTCCTCTATCCATTTTCTGCAACAATTCTGTGAGGTACTGTATGCCTCCTCTTAGCACCTTATGTATTCCCCTCTCACAAGTCCCAATAAGTACTCCTAACCTGTAATTACTGCCTATATATGCCCCTTTTCTTTTTCACAAGCAACTGTACTTTGTCATCCCACCACTCACTACCCTTTTTCAACTGCCTACTTTCCACCTTATGCATGCCGCTCACATCTTTGGCACATGCCAGCAATGCTTCCCTAATTATCTCCCAATCACCATCCACGCCCCTAGCTTTGTTTACTTTCACCATTCTACACTCTATTTCTCCTGATATTTCTTCACACAAGTCTATTTTCCAAACTCACTTACTTTCACCACTTTCTTCTTACCCATACTGTTTCCTCGTCTGAAAACCTCTACATATCTTAATCCTTGTCACTCTCAAAACATACACATCCAAGAATCTATCTTTTGCGTGTCTATAAAGTAATATCTAATTCAATAATGCTCGCTGACCATCTTTTGTACTCACAAAGCTGTGGTTTCGGTGCATTATTACATGACAGCTAGAGACTGAGTGTGAACGAATGTGGCCTTTGTTGTCTTTTCCTAGCGCTACCTCGCACACATGAGGGGGGAGGGGGTTGTTATTTCATGTGTGGCGAGGTGGCGATGGGAATGAACAAAGGCAGACAGTATGAATTATGTACATGTGTATATATGTATATGTCTGTGTGTGTATATATATGTATACGTTGAGATGTATATGTATGTATATTTGCATGTGTGGACGTGTATGTATACACATGTGTATGTGGGTGGGTTGGGCCATTCTTTCGTCTGTTTCCTTGCGCTACCTCGCTAATGCAGGAGACAGCGGCAAAGCAAAATAAATAAATATAAATATATACATATACTTGTGTATGTCCCTCTTTTTAAGCCAGGTATCCCCAGTCACCAGCCCTTTTTCAGCACTCATCTTCTCAAGCTGTTCACCATTTCCATTCAACTTCCTGAATACCCTATGCTCCCCTATTATACCCTCAACTGCCACATTACTTACCTTAACGTCTAAATGACCCATCACTAATACCCAGTTTCTTGCATGAAAATTGCTGACACACTCACTCAGCTGCTCCTGAAACACTTACTTCTCATGATCTTTCTTCTCATGGTCAGATGCATAAGCACTAATAATCACCCACTTCTCGTATTCTACTTTCAATTTTACCCACATCAGTTTGGAACTCGCTTCCTTACTCTCTTAAACATTCCTACAACTCCTGCTTCAGCAGCAGTGCTACCCCATTCCTACAACTCCTGCTTCAGCAATAGTGCTACCCCTTTCTTAGCTTTTACCCTCACACCAACTCCTGACTTTACTCTTAGGACATTCCCAAACTGTTCTTCCCCTTCATCATTGAATTTTGTTTCACTCAGAGCCAGATCATCTAGGTTCTTTATCTCAAACATACTACATATCTCTCCTTTCTTCTCATCTTCGTTATCATGATAATGATAATGTGTGAGGAAAACAAGAGAATAAATAGGAATATCAGTTAATGGGGCAAATGGGTAACTGAAAACAGGTAAAGATGAGGTGTGGTGCAGATGGAGTGAGTATTTTGAAGGACTGTTGAATGCATTTGATAATATGGTGGCAGATGTAGGGTGTGAAGGTCAGGGAGATATGTGAAGTAACAGAGTCTTGGAAAGTGGTTTGGTGAAGATAGAAGTAATGAAAGTCTTATCTAAGTTGAAATGTTGCAAGGTAGCTGGAGCCATTTATCATTTCATATGCAAGATGCTTTCATACAGTTATATTATATCAGAGTCTTTTTTTTTTTTTTTTTTTTTTTTTTTTCCAAAAGAAGGAACAGAGAATTGGGCCAGGTGAGGGTATTCCCTCAAGGCCCAGTCCTCTGTTCTTAACGCTACCTCGCTAATGCGGGAAATGGCGAATAGTTTGAAAGAAAGAAAAAGAGAAGGATCTGAATGAAGACCAGCTGCACTGCAAAAGGAGATATACAGAGTACCGGGAGAAAAACAAATTAAGCATATTAATGTGCTAATGTTGGAAAATTGGCATCATAACACTGTATCACAACAAAGCTGTTTACCTTGTAAATGGTGCAACTGGGATAACTTTAGAGGGTAAGTGTATCGTGTCACCAGACTTCCGTCGGCAAGAGACCACCCCTTCCCATTCCCTTCCACGCCTCATTTGCATGTTGACAGCCTCTGAGATGTCAAGGTTGACCTGCAAACAGTTGTCACATGTAAGTATGAACATTTTTCAGACAGAGCTAAAAAAACAAAATTACACTTACATAATTATGCATCAATGTCACATGTAAATAAAAGTATTTTTTTTTCAAAGCAAAATGAACAGAATTTTACTCTTAAATAATTCATCTCTGTGTTTCTATACATAGCAATTATAACCATTTACTTCATAATCTTACACACTAACTAGCATTATCTTGTGGTATCAATTTAACCTCTCCTACACTTGCACTCACTTTTGGCTCGCTAGATTTGTGGTCAATTGATTGCCGGTGATCCAACTGCTGTCTGTGGTCTGTTCCCACTCTTTGATGCTCCAGTGATGTTTTAAAATCAACTGAAGGTCTGTGGTCAAAAGCTTTTACATCATATTTGTGATTATCGCAGGTATGTAATTCCCACAAATTGCGACCAGCCACCTCATCCAGTGAGTATCCCAACAGGTTTTCACATGCACGATTAACATACTGGTAAAGGAAAAAAGAAATACTTAGATATGCTTGTTTTCTATTCACAATAATCAAAATGAACAGACAAGGTCTAACAGTCAGTTTCACTCAAAATATTAAGCGTACAAGATGATGAAACTTAGAAACTGGGTCAAGATACTGAGAAACAATACCTTGGTTGGGGCAATGACTTCACAACAGTTCCTATTTGCATGCAAAAGCTACAACACAAATCAATGCATAAATCAGAATTTTACCTTTCTCTTTTACACAGGGAGCAAAAATGTTTCATAGTTAAACTAAGTCAGGCAAGATGTGTTGGGCAATATCTGTTATAATATATTCAAGGTTAGTCTCTGTCGTGTAAAGTCCTTAAAATTTATCAGGGATATTGTGTGTACAATATCCTCTGTGAGGTTGTGATCAATTCAACAATGGGTACAGGGGATATTGTGTGAACAGTATCCCCTGTACAGAGTGAGATCATTCTTACACTGGTCAAACTGGTAAGATTCTAAGTGCTACAGTTAACCAACATAAAAATAGTGTTCAATATGGTCAAGAAGCTAATGCAATATCTGTCCACCTTAAGAGATTTTGGTCATAAAACTAACGCAGTGTCAAGGTTATCATATACAATAACTTAGTAAAGATCACAAATACTACTGAATAGTCTCTTATGAAACTTTGTAGAAATATTAATATGAATCAAAATGTTTGTTTATTTAAATCATTTGATACTATAAATCAAAAAATTCGAAATTTGTTCCCCAAAACATAGTTAACCTGAGTCTGTAAATTGAAAGAGGTGAGGTCTTTCTTAAATCATCTTCCTGCCCAGCCCAGTGGTAACTGGTATATTATATTCTAGTTCTCTCTCTCTCTCTCTCTCTCTCTCTCTCTCTCTCTCTCTCTCTCTCTCTCTCTCTCTTTCTCTCTCTGTAATCAGTCATGACAGTGTAATAATACGAACTTTGTATTCTATTTATCTACCTATATCTCTGATGCCTGTTCCTTTCTGGAACTCCCATAAGGAAGTGACCATGGCAATAGAATCTCCTAAACTTAACAGCCATTTTTCTGCATTAGTGAAATAGTACCTGGAGCAGAGGAAGAAAGGCCACATTCACTCACATCCATTCTCTAGTTGTCATGTCGTGTAATGCACTGGAAATATGGCTCCCTATCCACATTCAGGTCCCACAAACCTTTCCACAGTTTATCCTGGATGCTTCACATGCCCTGGCATGTCGACCTCACAATACTATTTCATTCTAATCTACTCTATCCCTTGCACACCTTTGACCCTCCTGCATGTTCAGTCCTCAGTCGCATAAAATCTTTTTCACTCCATTCTACCATCTCCATTTTGGTCTCCCCATTCTCCTTATTCCCTTCATTTCTGACATTTTTTTTTTTCAATGTCGCTGTCTCCCGCGTTTGCGAGGTAGCGCAAGGAAACAAACGAAAGAAATGGCCCAACCCACCCCATACACATGTATATACATACGTCCACACACGCAAATATACATACCTACACAGCTTTCCATGGTTTACCCCAGACGCTTCACATGCCCTGATTCAATCCACTGACAGCACGTCAACCCCGGTATACCAAATCGATCCAATTCACTCTATTCCTTGCCCTCCTTTCACCCTCCTGCATGTTCAGGCCCCGATCACACAAAATCTTTTTCACTCCATCTTTCCACCTCCAATTTGGTCTCCCACTTCTCCTCGTTCCCTCCACCTCCGACACATATATCCTCTTGGTCAATCTTTCCTCACTCATTCTCTCCATGTACCCAAACCATTTCAAAACACCCTCTTCTGCTCTCTCAACCACGCTCTTTTTATTTCCACACATCTCTCTTACCCTTACGTTACTTACTCGATCAAACCACCTCACACCACACATTGTCCTCAAACATCTCATTTCCAGCACATCCATCCTCCTGCGCACAACTCTATCCATAGCCCACGCCTCGCAACCATATAACATTGTTGGAACCACTATTCCTTCAAACATATCCATTTTTGCTTTCTGAGATAATGTTCTCGACTTCCACACATTCTTCAAGGCTCCCAGGATTTTCGCCCCCTCCCCCACCCTATGATCCACTTCCGCTTCCATGGTTCCATCCGCTGCCAGATCCACTCCCAGATATCTAAAACACTTTACTTCCTCCAGTTTTTCTCCATTCAAACTTACCTCCCAATTGACTTGACCCTCACCCCTACTGTACCTAATTACCTTGCTCTTATTCACATTTACTCTTAACTTTCTTCTTTCAGACACTTTACCAAACTCAGTCACCAGCTTCTGCAGTTTCTCACATGAATCAGCCACCAGCGCTGTATCATCAGCGAACAACAACTGACTCACTTCCCAAGCTCTCTCATCCACAACAGACTTCATACTTGCCCCTCTTTCCAAAACTCTTGCATTCAACTCCCTAACAACCCCATCCATAAACAAATTAAACAACCATGGAGACATCACACACCCCTGCTGCAAACCTACATTCACTGAGAACCAATCACTTTCCTCTCTTCCTACACGTACACATGCCTTACATCCTCGATAAAAACTTTTCACTGCTTCTAACAACTTGCCTCCCACACCATATATTCTTAATACCTTCCACAGAGCATCTCTATCAACTCTATCATATGCCTTCTCCAGATCCATAAATGCTACATACAAATCCATCTGCTTTTCTAAGTACTTCCCACATACATTCTTCAAAGCAAACACCTGATCCACACATCCTTTACCAATTCTGAAACCACACTGCTCTTCCCCAATCTGATGCTCTGTACATGTCTTCACCCTCTCAATCAATACCCTCCCATCCATATAATTTACCAGGAATACTCAACAAACTTATACCTCTGTAATTTGAGCACTCACTCTTATCCCCTTTGCCTTTGTACAATGGCACTATGCACGCATTCCGCCAATCCTCAGGCACCTCACCATGAGTCATACATACATTAAATAACCTTACCAACCAGTCAATAACACAGTCACCCCTTTTTTAATAAATTCCACTGCAATACCATCCAAACCTGCTACCTTGCCGGCTTTCATCTTCCGCAAAGCTTTTACTACCTCTTCTCTGTTTACCAAATTATTTTCCCTAACCCTCTCACTCTGCACACCACCTCGACCAAAACACCCTATATCTGCCACTCTATCATCAAACACATTCAACAAACCTTAAAAATACTCACTCCATCTCCTTCTCACATCACCACTACTTGTTATCACCTCCCCATTTGCGCCCTTCACTGAAGTTCCCATTTGCTCCCTTGTCTTACGCACTTTATTTACCTCCTTCCAGAACATCTTTTTATTCTCCCTAAAATTTAATGATACTCTCTCACCCCAACTCTCATTTGCCCTCTTTTTCACCTCTTGCACCTTTCTCTTGACCTCCTGTCTCTTTCTTTTATACATCTCCCACTCAATTGCATTTTTTCCCTGCAAAAATCGTCCAAATGCCTCTCTCTTCTCTTTCACTAATAATCTTACTTCTTCATCCCACCACTCACTACCCTTTCTAATCAACCCACCTCCCACTCTTCTCATGCCATAAGCATCTTTTGCGCAATCCATCACAGCTTCCCTAAATACATCCCATTCCTCCCCCACTCCCCTTACTTCCATTGTTCTCACCTTTCTCCATTCTGTACTTAGTCTCTCCTGGTACTTCCTCACACAAGTCTCCTTCCCAAGCTCACTTACTCTCACCACCCTCTTCACCCCACCATTCACTCTTCTTTTCTGGAAACCCATACAAATCTTCACCTTAGCCTTCACAAGATAATGATCAGACATCCCTCCAGTTGCACCTCTCAGCACATTAACATCCAAAAGTCTCTCTTTCTGACATATATATATATATATTCTTTTTTTTTTTTTCTTATTTTTTTGCCGCTGTCTCCCGCGTTTGCGAGGTAGCGCAAGGAAACATGATGAAAGAAATGGCCCAACCCCCCCATACACATGTATATACATACGTCCATACACTCAAATATACATACCTACACAGCTTTCCATGGTTTACCCCAGACGCTTCATATGCCCTGATTCAATCCACTGACAGCACGTCAACCCCGGTATACCACATCGATCCAATTCACTCTATTCCTTGCCCTTCTTTCACCCTCCTGCATGTTCAGGCCTCGATCACACAAAATCTTTTTCACTCATTCTTTCCACCTCCAATTTGGCCTCCCACTTCTCCTCGTTCCCTCCACCTCCTACACATATATCCTCTTGGTCAATCTTTCCTCACTCATTCTCTCCATGTGCCCAAACCATTTCAAAACACCCTCTTCTGCTCTCTCAACCACGCTCTTTTTATTTCCACACATCTCTCTTACCCTTACGTTACTTACTCAATCAAACCACCTCACACCACACATTGTCCTCAAACATCTCATTTCCAGCACATCCATCCTCCTGTGCACAACTCTATCCATAGCCCACGCCTCGCAACCATACAACATTGTTGGAACCACTATTCCTTCAAATGTACCCATTTTTGCTTTCCGAGATAATGTTCTCAACTTCCACACATTCTTCAAGGCTCCCAGGATTTTCGCCCCCTCCCCCACCCTATGATCCACTTCCGCTTCCATGGTTCCATCCGCTGCCAGATCCACTCCCAGATATCTAAAACACTTTACTTCCTCCAGTTTTGCTCCATTCAAACTTACCTCCCAATTGACTTGACCCTCACCCCTACTGTACCTAATTACCTTGCTCTTATTCACATTTACTCTTAACTTTCTTCTTTCAGACACTTTACCAAACTCAGTCACCAGCTTCTGCAGTTTCTCACATGAATCAGCCACCAGCGCTGTATCATCAGCGAACAACAACTGACTCACTTCCCAAGCTCTCTCATCCACAACAGACTTCATACTTGCCCCTCTTTCCAAAACTCTTGCATTTACCTCCCTAACAACCCCATCCATAAACAAATTAAACAACCATGGAGACATCACACACCCCTGCCGCAAACCTAAATTCACTGAGAACCAATCACTTTCCTCTCTTCCTACACGTTCACATGCCTTACATCCTCGATAAAAAATTTTCACTGCTTCTAACAACTTGCCTCCCACACCATATATTCTTAATACCTTCCATAGAGCATCTCTATCAACTCTATCATATGCCTTCTCCAGATCAATAAATGCTACATACAAATCCATTTGCTTTTCTAAGTATTTCTCACATACATTCTTCAAAGTAAACACCTGATCCACACATCCTCTACCACTTCTGAAACCACACTGCTCTTCCCCAATCTGATGCTCTGTACATGCCTTCACCTTCTCAATCAATACCCTCCCATATAATTTACCAGGAATACTCAACAAACTTATACCTCTGTAATTTGAGCACTCACTCTTATCCCCTTTGCCTTTGTACAATGGCACTATGCACGCATTCCGCCAATCCTCAGACACCTCACCATGAGTCATACATACATTAAATAACCTTACCAACCAGTCAATAATACAGTCACCCCCTTTTTTAATAAATTCCACTGCAATACCATCCAAACCTGCTGCCTTGCCGGCTTTCATCTTCCGCAAAGCTTTTACTACCTCTTCTCTGTTTACCAAATCATTTTCCCAAACCCTCTCACTCTGCACACCACCTCGACCAAAACACCCTATATCTGCCACTCTATCATCAAACACATTCAACAAACCTTAAAAATACTCACTCCATCTCCTTCTCACATCACCACTACTTGTTATCACCTCCCCATTTGCGCCCTTCACTGAAGTTCCCATTTGCTCCCTTGTCTTACGCACTTTATTTACCTCCTTCCAGAACATCTTTTTATTCTCCCTAAAATTTAATATATATATATATATATATATATATATACATATATATATATATATATATATATATATATATATATATATATATATATATATATATATATATATTTTTTTTTTTATTTTGCTTTGTCGCTGTCTCCTGCGTTTGCGAGGTAGCGCAAGGAAACAGACGAAAGAAATGGCCCAACCCACCCCCATACACATGTATATACACACACGTCCACACACGCAAATATACATACCTATACATCTCAATGTACACATATATATACACACACAGACACATACATATATACTCATGCACACAATTCACACTGTCTGCCTTTATTCATTCCCATCGCCACCTCGCCACACATGGAATACCATCCCCCTCCCCCCTTATGTGTGCAGGGTAGCGCTAGGAAAAGACAACAAAGGCCTCATTCGTTCACACTCAGTCTCTAGCTGTCATGCAATAATGCCCGAAACCACAGCTCCCTTTCCACATCCAGGCCCCACACAGCTTTCCATGGTTTACCCCAGACGCTTCACATGCCCTGATTCAATCCACTGACAGCACGTCAACCCCGGTATACCACATCATTCCAATTCACTCTATTCCTTGCATGCCTTTCACCCTCCTGCATATTCAGGCCCCGATCCCTCAAAATCTTTTTCACTCCATCTTTTCACCTCCAATTTGGTCTCCCACTTCTCATTCCCTCCACCTCTGATATGTACATCCTCTTTGTCAATCTTTCCTCACCCATTCTCTCCATGTGACCACCATTTCAAAACACCCTATTCTGCTCTCTCAACCAAACTCTTTTTATTACCACGCATCTCTCTTATCCTTTCATTACTTACCCAATCAAACCACCTCACACTACATATTGTCCTACATCTTATTTATAACACATCCACCCTCCTCCGCATAACTCTATAGCCCACGCCTCACAACCATATAACATTGCAGGAACCACTATTCCTTCAAACATACCCATGAAACTTGCAAATGTCTGTGTAAACACAATTAACCCATTCACTGTACCCTGCTGTATATTTAAGATACCCCCCCCCCTTGTAGGGGATTCGAATATATCAAAAAGCTAATTATTTAATATTTTGACTTAGGATATTAGCAGAATACTTCTCTCTGAACAAAAATGACATAATACTCCACTAGCATCCCTTACCCTCTTGTAGAAGGGTCAAAGTTTGATTGTGTATGAGGGATACTCCTGTTAGCATTATCAAATGCATGAGTGTACTTCTGAGATTTTCCCTTTCCAATTTATTTCTTTTTTGCTTTCATTACACTCTACATTTTGGTTTTTTATTGTTTACTTTTTAGCACAAATAAATTTGTCTGAGTATACTTTTTTGTGAATACATATCACCAGTTATATGCATTTAAACAATGCAAAGACCTTCTTTGGAAATATCTCTCAGAACATATTTTCTTCAATTTACTTGTGTAAGTCCTTGTTTGTCTATCTATCTGTCTATATCTTTGATGCCTCTTCCCACCAGGAACTCCCTCAAGGGGGTGGCCACAGTAATAGTCTCTCCATAACTAGTGAACTCCAGTGCCACTCCATAGCCTTTAGTGCCTCACCCTTAACAGGCCACTGGCAAAGGGCAACTCCAGTGCAGTGTTTGCAGAGACTCCAAACTAATGTTCCTACTTAACACTTCTACCTAATCTGTCTAGCATTTTTGTATCATATAGAATGACTGACTCCATGGAGAAAAAGTATATTTGTCTGAATAAAATAAAGGATAAGGCTATAATCATTTCACAAATACAGCACACTGTTTCCATCTGGCAACTCTGGGAAGACCGTTGATGATGAGCCATTTGTTTCTTTACTCACTTTCTGTCTCCAAGGTCTTATTTAGAATTCCAATAATTTTTTCATTACATACATGTATACATATTCAATCTTTCAATACTGCATGGACAGCAGTTTTTGTTGTTTATGAGCATAATCTAGCTCTACAATTTTAGAGCCATCACTGTCATGTTTCACTTTTTTCTGTTTCTTCTTTACATTCTAACTCACAAAGTTCACCATCGTCTATTGCATCCAAGATATCAACAGCTCTCAGAGTATCTATGTCCTGGGCTTCAGATGGGCTGACAGGGGCTGAAGATGGTCTGGCAGTGAGTGGATATCATACTCTTTCCTCTAACATTTTGATGGCTACTGACCTATATATGCAAAAACAATTGGCTCACTGTCTGGAATCAGTTTCAAGTGTTGCCATATCTTTATACTGTCACCATCATTCTTTCTGACAATAGCTCAGGAGCAAAATATTAGAAAGTCATGCTAATGCTGCACCATGCTGTCAACATAAGTTATCTTAGGTGTTGCTGTTGAAACAGCCTGCACAGAATGGAATAAATACAAATCTTTCATAAGTTGGGGGAATGGGGTTGTGGCATAGGATCATAATTCATCAGAAAACTGTGGTTTTATTGATATATATAGAAAGTCTATCTTAGGGAACTCAGTATCCCTGCCCTCTGTCAGCCTCTTGGATTGGGGTTAAGAAAACCAGTTCTGCAGAACCGATTCCCATGAAAGATAATTGTATGTACTCATCTACCCCATGTAAATGGGAAAGGAAATATATGTTTCTGCCATTAATAAAGCATAATGATTTTTTTATGCATAATATTCACCATTTCCCATCTCACAAGATAGCGTAGGGAACAGATGACTGAGCCTTTGAGGGAAAAATCCTCACTTGGCTCCCTTCTTTGTTCCTTCCCCTGGAAAAGCAAAATTGGAGGGGAGAACTTCCAGCCCTCTACTCTCACCCCTTTGGTCATCTATGACATGCAGGGAATGGGTAGTATGGGTAGTATTCTTTCTCCCCTAACCCCACGGATAAAATAATAATCATATTTGCTGATGAAAACATCATATTCGCAACTTACATGACTTCAGAGGTTCATTATTTACTTTCACTCACCAGACATGGAATGAGGATGAGTATGAGTAAACTATGAGGCTGTATTCAACTGATTCATCCCGTGGAATTAGGAACAGAATTATTGAGAGAATGAAAATGGTGCTGAAGCAAAAAATATTTCAAGGAAGCTGGTCTTATGACTTGTGATAAAAGCAAAATGTATCAGAGAAACCTCTTGTTACAGACTATTTTGAATTTCTAACATGTATTCCAACATCTAAAAAACTACATGAATTTCACCTGTATTTTGTGCTGAGTATCGGTTATGTGCACTACTTCCTTACAAGAATCTAAGGCTGAGAAAACTGCTTGCATTGCTCGAAGCTGGGACTGGCTAGAGAGTTCTGTGTGTTCGATCTGGAGCAAGTCATTGAGAACCCCTCCAACAGTTGACACCTCTGTAACAATCTGGAATAAAGAACAGACACACACACACACACAAACATATATATATATATATATATATATATATATATATATATATATATATATATATATATATATATATAATATATATATATATATATTTTTTTTTTATTTTTATTTTTTGCTTTGTCGCTGTCTCCCGCGTTTGCGAGGTAGCGCAAGGAAACAGATGAAAGAAATGGCCCAACCCACCCCCATACACATGTATATACATACGTCCACACACGCAAATATACATACCTACACAGCTTTCCATGGTTTACCCCAGACGCTTCACATGCCTTGATTCAATCCACTGACAGCACGTCAACCCCGGTATACCACATCGCTCCAATTCACTCTATTCCTTGCCCTCCTTTCACCCTCCTGCATGTTCAGGCCCCGATCACACAAAATCTTTTTCACTCCATCTTTCCACCTCCAATTTGGTCTCCCTCTTCTCCTCGTTCCCTCCACCTCCAACACATATATTCTCTTGGTCAATCTTTCCTCACTCATTCTCTCCATGTGCCCGAACCATTTCAAAACACCCTCTTCTGCTCTCTCAACCACGCTCTTTTTATTTCCACACATCTCTCTTACCCTTACGTTACTTACTCGATCAAACCACCTCACACCACACATTGTCCTCAAACATCTCATTTCCAGCACATCCATCCTCCTGCGCACAACTCTATCCATAGCCCACGCCTCGCAACCATACAACATTGTTGGAATCACTATTCCTTCAAACATACCCGTTTTTGCTTTCCGAGATAATGTTCTCGACTTCCACACATTCTTCAAGGCTCCCAGAATTTTCGCCCCCTCCCCCACCCTATGATCCACTTCCGCTTCCATGGTTCCATCCGCTGCCAGATCCACTCCCAGATATCTAAAACACTTCACTTCCTCCAGTTTTTCTCCATTCAAAATCACCTCCCAATTGACTTGACCCTCAACCCTAATGTACCTAATAACCTTGCTCTTATTCACATTTACTCTTAACTTTCTTCTTTCACACACTTTACCAAACTCAGTCACCAGCTTCTGCAGTTTCTCACATGAATCAGCCACCAGCGCTGTATCATCAGCGAACAACAACTGACTCATGGAAGTAAGGGGAGTGGGGGAGGAATGGGATGTATTTAGGGAATCAGTGATGGATTGCGCAAAAGATGCTTGTGGCATGAGAAGAGTGGGAGGTGGGTTGATTAGAAAGGGTAGTGAGTGGTGGGATGAAGAAGTAAGAGTATTAGTGAAAGAGAAGAGAGAGGCATTTGGACGATTTTTGCAGGGAAAAATGAAATTGAGTGGGAGATGTATAAAAGAAAGAGACAGGAGGTCAAGAGAAAGGTGCAAGAGGTGAAAAAAGGGCAAATGAGAGTTGGGGTGAGAGAGTATCATTAAATTTTAGGGAGAATAAAAAGATGTTCTGGAAGGAGGTAAATAAAGTGCGTAAGACAAGGGAGCAAATGGGAACTTCAGTGAAGGGCACAAATGGGGAGGTGATAACAAGTAGTGGTGATGTGAGAAGGAGATGGAGTGAGTATTTTGAAGGTTTGTTGAATGTGTTTGATGATAGAGTGGCAGATATAGGGTGTTTTGGTCGAGGTGGTGTGCAAAGTGAGAGGGTTAGGGAAAATGATTTGGTAAACAGAGAAGAGGTAGTAAAAGCTTTGCGGAAGATGAAAGCCGGCAAGGCAGCAGGTTTGGATGGTATTGCAGTGGAATTTATTAAAAAAGGGGGTGACTGCATTGTTGACTGGTTGGTAAGGTTATTTAATGTATGTATGACTCATGGTGAGGTGCCTGAGGATTGGCGGAATGCGTGCATAGTGCCATTGTACAAAGGCAAAGGGGATAAGAGTGAGTGCTCAAATTACAGAGGTATAAGTTTGTTGAGTATTCCTGGTAAATTGTATGGGAGGATATTGATTGAGAGGGTGAAGGCATGTACAGAGCATCAGATTGGGGAAGAGCAGTGTGGTTTCAGAAGTGGTAGAGGATGTGTGGATCAGGTGTTTGCTTTGAAGAATGTATGTGAGAAATACTTAGAAAAGCAAATGGATTTGTATGTAGCATTTATGGATCTGGAGAAGGCATATGACAGAGTTGATAGAGATGCTCTGTGGAAGGTATTAAGAATATATGGTGTGGGAGGCAAGTTGTTAGAAGCAGTGAAAAGTTTTTATCGAGGATGTAAGGCATGTGTACGTGTAGGAAGAGAGGAAAGTGATTGGTTCTCAGTGAATGTAGGCTTGCGGCAGGGGTGTGTGATGTCTCCATGGTTGTTTAATTTGTTTATGGATGGAGTTGTTAGGGAGGTGAATGCAAGTGTTTTGGAAAGAGGGGCAAGTATGAAGTCTGTTGGGGATGAGAGAGCTTGGGAAGTGATATATATATATATATATATATATATATATATATATATATATATATATATATATATATATATATATATTTTTTTTTTTTTTTTTCAAAAGAAGGAACAGAGAAGGGGGGCCAGGTGAGGATATTCCCTCAAAGGCCCAGTCCTCTGTTCTTAACACTACCTCGCTAATGCGGGAAATGGCGAATAGTATGAAAGAAAAAAGAAAGAAAGAAATATATATATATATATATATATATATATATATATATATATATATATATATATATATATATATACATATATATATTTTTTATTATACTTTGCCGGTCTCCCGCGTTTGCGAGGTAGCGCAAGGAAACAGACGAAAGAAATGGCCCAACCCACCCCCATACACATGTATATACATACGTCCACACACGCAAATATACATACCTACACAGCTTTCCATGGTTTACCCCAGACGCTTCACATGCCTTGATTCAATCCACTGACAGCACGTCAACCCCGGTATACCACATTGCTCCAATTCACTCTATTCCTTGCCCTCCTTTCACCCTCCTGCATGTTCAGGCCCCGATCACACAAAATCTTTTTCACTCCATCTTTCCACCTCCAATTTGGTCTCCCTCTTCTCCTCGTTCCCTCCACCTCCGAAACATATATCCTCTTGGTCAATCTTTCCTCACTCATTCTCTCCATGTGCCCAAACCACTTCAAAACACCCTCTTCTGCTCTCTCAACCACGCTCTTTTTATTTCCACACATCTCTCTTACCCTTACGTTACTCACTCGATCAAACCACCTCACACCACACATTGTCCTCAAACATCTCATTTCCAGCACAGCCATCCTCCTGTGCACAACTCTATCCATAGCCCACGCCTCGCAACCATACAACATTGTTGGAACCACTATTCCTTCAAACATACCCATTTTTGCTTTCCGAGATAATGTTCTCGACTTCCACACATTCTTCAAGGCTCCCAGAATTTTCGCCCCCTCCCCCACCCTATGATCCACTTCCGCTTCCATGGTTCCATCCGCTGCCAGATCCACTCCCAGATATCTAAAACACTTCACTTCCTCCAGTTTTTCTCCATTCAAACTCACCTCCCAATTGACTTGACCCTCAACCCTCCTGTACCTAATAACCTTGCTCTTATTCTCATTTACTCTTAACTTTCTTCTTCCACACACTTTACAAACTCAGTCACCAGCTTCTGCAGTTTCTCACATGAATCAGCCACCAGCGCTGTATCATCAGCGAGCAACAACTGACTCACTTCCCAAGCTCTCTCATCCCCAACAGACTTCATACTTGCCCCTCTTTCCAAAACTCTTGCATTCACCTCCCTAACAACCCCATCCATAAACAAATTAAACAACCATGGAGACATCACACACCCCTGCCGCAAACCTACATTCACTGAGAACCAATCACTTTCCTCTCTTCCTACACGTACACATGCCTTACATCCTCGATAAAAACTTTTCACTGCTTCTAACAACTTGCCTCCCACACCATATATTCTTAATACCTTCCACAGAGCATCTCTATCAACTCTATCATATGCCTTCTCCAGATCCATAAATGCTACATACAAATCCATTTGCTTTTCTAAGTATTTCTCACATACATTCTTCAAAGCAAACACCTGATCTACACATCCTCTACCACTTCTGAAACCACACTGCTCTTCCCCAATCTGATGCTCTGTACATGCCTTCACCCTCTCAATCAATACCCTCCCATATAATTTACCAGGAATACTCAACAAACTTATACCTCTGTAATTTGAGCACTCACTCTTATCCCCTTTGCCTTTGTACAATGGCACTATGCACGCATTCCGCCAATCCTCAGGCACCTCACCATGAGTCATACATACATTAAATAACCTTACCAACCAGTCAACAATACAGTCACCCCCTTATATATATATATATATATATATATATATATATATTTTTTTTTTTTTTTTATACTTTGTCGCTGTCTCCCGCGTATTGCGAGGTAGCGCAAGGAAACAGACGAAAGAAATGGCCCAACCCCCCCCATACACATGTACATACACACGTCCACACACACAAATATACATACCTACACAGCTTTCCATGGTTTACCCCGGACGCTTCACATGCCTTGATTCAATCCACTGACAGCACGTCAACCCCTGTATACCACATCGCTCCAATTCACTCTATTCCTTGCCCTCCTTTCACCCTCCTGCATGTTCAGGCCCCGATCACACAAAATCTTTTTCACTCCATCTTTCCACCTCCAATTTGGTCTCCCTCTTCTCCTCGTTCCCTCCACCTCCGACACATATATCCTCTTGGTCAATCTTTCCTCACTCATTCTCTCCATGTGCCCAAACCATTTTAAAACAATCTCTTCTGCTCTCTCAACCACGCTCTTTTTATTTCCACACATCTCTCTTACCCTTACGTTACTTACTCGATCAAACCACCTCACACCACACATTGTCCTCAAACATCTCATTTCCAGCACATCCATCCTCCTGCGCACAACTCTATCCATAGCCCACGCCTCGCAACCATACAACATTGTTGGAACTACTATTCCTTCAAACATACCCATTTTTGCTTTCCGGGATAATGTTCTCGACTTCCACACATTTTTCAAGGCTCCCAAAATTTTTGCCCCCTCCCCCACCCTATGATCCACTTCCGCTTCCATGGTTCCATCCACTGACAGATCCACTCCCAGATATCTAAAACACTTCACTTCCTCCAGTTTTTCACCATTCAAACTCACCTCCCAATTGACTTGACCCTCAGCCCTACTGTACCTAATAACCTTGCTCTTATTCACATTTACTCTTAACTTTCTTCTTCCACACACTTTACCAAACTCCGTCACCAGCTTCTGCAGTTTCTCACATGAATCCGCCACCAGCGCTGTATCATCAGCGAACAACAACTGACTCACTTCCCAAGCTCTCTCATCCCCAACAGACTTCATACTTGCCCCTCTTTCCAAGACTCTTGCATTTACCTCCCTAACAACCCCATCCATAAACAAATTAAACAACCATGGAGACATCACACACCCCTGCCGCAAACCTACATTCACTGAGAACCAATCACTTTCCTCTCTTCCTACACGTACACATGCCTTACATCCTCGATAAAAACTTTTCACTGCTTCTAACAACTTGCCTCCCACACCATATATTCTTAATACCTTCCACAGAGCATCTCTATCAACTCTATCATATGCCTTCTCCAGATCCATAAATGCTACATACAAATCCATTTGCTTTTCTAAGTATTTCTCACATACATTCTTCAAAGTAAACACCTGATCCACACATCCTCTACCACTTCTGAAACCACACTGCTCTTCCCCAATCTGATGCTCTGTACATGCCTTCACCCTCTCAATCAATACCCTCCCATATAATTTACCAGGAATACTCAACAAACTTATACCTCTGTAATTTGAGCACTCACTCTTATCCCCTTTGCCTTTGTACAATGGCACTATGCACGCATTCCGCCAATCCTCAGGCACCTCACCATGAGTCATACATACATTAAATAACCTTACCAACCAGTCAACAATACATATATATTATCCCTGGGGATAGGGGATTAAGAATACTTCCCACGTATTCCCTGCGTGTCGTAGAAGGCGACTAAAAGGGGAGGGAGCGGGGGGCTGGAAATCCTCCCCTCTCTTTTTTTTTTAATTTTCCAAAAGAAGGAACAGAGGGGGCCAGGTGAGGATATTCCAAAAAAGGCCCAGTCCTCTGTTCTTAACGCTACCTCGCTAACGCGGGAAATGGCGAATAGTTAAAAAAAAAAAAAATATATATATATATATCTTTCTTTCTTTCAAACTATTCGCCATTTCCCGCATTAGCGAGGTAGCGTTAAGAACAGAGGCCTGGGCCTTTGAGGGAATACCCTCACCTGGCCCAATTCTATATATATATATATATATATATATATATATATATATATATATATATTCTTTCTTTCTTTTCTTTTAAACTATTCGCCATTTCCCACGTTAGTGAGGTAGCGTTAAGAACAGAGGACTGGGCCTTTGTGGGACATCCTCACCTGGCCCCCCTCTGTTCCTCCTTTTGGAAAATTAAAAAAAAAAAACGAGAGGGGAGGATTTCCAGCCCCCCGCTCCCTCCCCTTTTAGTCGCCTTCTATGACACGCAGGGAATACGTGGGAAGTATTTTTTTTTTTTTTTTTTTTTTTTAAATTTTCCAAAAGAAGGAACAGAGGGGGCCAGTTGAGGATATTCCAAAAAAGGCCCAGTCCTCTGTTCTTAGCGCTACCTCGCTAACGCGGGAAATGGCGAATAGTTTAAAAGAAAGAAAAGATATATATATATATATATATATATATATATATATATATATATATATATATATATATATATATATATATATGGGTATGTTTGAAGGAATAGTGGTTCCAACAATGTTGTATGGTTGCGAGGCGTGGGCTATGGATAGAGTTGTGCGCAGGAGGATGGATGTGCTGGAAATGAGATGTTTGAGGACAATGTGTGGTGTGAGGTGGTTTGATCGAGTGAGTAACGTAAGGGTAAGAGAGATGTGTGGAAATAAAAAGAGCGTGGTTGAGAGAGCAGAAGAGGGTGTTTTGAAGTGGTTTGGGCACATGGAGAGGATGAGTGAGGAAAGATTGACCAAGAGGATATATGTGTCGGAGGTGGAGGGAGCAAGGAGAAGAGGGAGACCAAATTGGAGGTGGAAAGATGGAGTGAAAAAGATTTTGTGTGATCGGGGCCTGAACATGCAGGAGGGTGAAAGGAGGGCAAGGAATAGAGTGAATTGGAGCGATGTGTTATACCGGGGTTGACGTGCTGTCAGTGGATTGAATCAAGGCATGTGAAGCGTCTGGGGTAAACCATGGAAAGCTGTGTAGGTATGTATATTTGCGTGTGTGGACGTATGTATATACATGTGTATGGGGGGGGGTTGGGCCATTTCTTTCGTCTGTTTCCTTGCGCTACCTTGCAAACGCGGGAGACAGCGACAAAGTATAAAAAAAAAAAAAAAAAAATATATATATATATATATACATATCATTCATTTCTTTATCATTATACTTAACTGCTGTCTCCCACGTCAGCAAGGTAGTGCAAGGAAACAGACAATGAATGACCCAACCCACCCACATACACATATATATACATAAACACCTACACACGCACGTATACATACATACATACCTCACTAACATGGGAGACAGCGACAAAGTATAATATGAATATATATATATATTTCAGTGAATGTAGGTTTGCGGCATGGGTGTGTGATGTCTCCATGGTTGTTTAATTTGTTTATGGATGGGGTTGTTAGGGAGATGAATGCAAGAGTTTTGGAAAGAGGGGCAAGTATGAAGTCTGTTGGGGATGAGAGAGCTTGGGAAGTGAGTCAGTTGTTGTTCGCTGATGATACAGCACTGGTGGCTGATTCATGTGAGAAACTGCAGAAGCTGGTGACTGAGTTCGGTATAGTGTGTGAAAGAAGAAAGTTAAGAGTAAATGAGAATAAGAGCAAGGTTATTAGGTACAGTAGGGTTGAGGGTCAAGTCAATTGGGAGGTAAGTTTCAATGGAGAAAAACTGGAGGAAGTAAAGTGTTTTAGATATCTGGGAGTGGATCTGGCAGCGGATGGAACCATGGAAGCGGAAGTGAATCATAGGGTGGGGGAGGGGGCAAAAATCCTGGGAGCCTTGAAGAATGTGTGGAAGTCAAGAACATTATCTCGGAAAGCAAAAATGGGTACATTTGAAGGAATAGTGGTTCCAACAATGTTGTATGGTTGCGAGGCGTGGGCTATGGATAGAGTTGTGCGCAGGAGGGTGGATGTGCTGGAAATGAGATGTTTCAGGACAATATGTGGTGTGAGGTGGTTTGATCGAGTAAGTGATGTAAGGGTAAGAGAGATGTGTGGAAATAAAAAGAGCGTGGTTGAGAGAGCAGAAGAGGGTGTTTTGAAATGGTTTGGGCACATGGAGAGAATGAGTGAGGAAAGATTGACCAAGAGGATATATGTGTTGGAGGTGGAGGGAACAAGAAGTGGGAAACCAAATTGGAGGTGGAAAGATCGAGTGAAAAAGATTTTGAGTGATCGGGGCCTGAACATGCAGGAGGGTGAAAGGCATACAGGGAATAGAGTGAATTGGCTCAATGTGGTATACCAGGGTCGACGTGCTGTCAATGGATTGAACCAGGGCATGTGAAGCGTCTGGGGTAAACCATGGAAAGTTCTGTGGGGCCTGGATGTGGAAAGGGAGCTGTGGTTTCGGGCATTATTGGATGACAGTTAGAGACTGAGTGTGAACAAATGGGGCCTTTGTTGTCTTTTCCTAGAGCTACCTCGCACACATGAGGGGGGAGGGGGATGTTATTCCATGTGTGGCGAGGTGGCGATGGGAATGAATAAAGGCAGACAGTGTGAATTGTGTGCATGTGTATATATGTATGTGTCTGTGTGTGTATATATATGTGCACATTGAGATGTATGGGTATGTATATTTGCGTGTGTGGACGTGTATGTATATACATGTGTATGGGGTGGGTTGGGCCATTTCTTTCGTTTGTTTCCTTGCGCTACCTCACAAACGCGGGAGACAGCGACAAAGCAAAATATGTAAATAAACATATTTCTATCTATTATACTTTGTCGCTGTCTCCCGTATTGGCGAGGTAGCGGAAGGAAACAAACGAAAGAATGGCCCAACCCACCAACATACAAATGAATATACATAAACGCCCACACACACACACACACACACATATACATACCTATACATTTCAACGTATACATACATATACATACACAGACATATACATATATACACATTTACATATTCATACATGCTGCCTTCATCCATTCCCACCACCATCCCGCCACACATGAAATGGCATCCCCCCCGCGTGCGTGCGAGGCAGTGCTACGAAAAGACAACAAAGGCCACATTCACACACACTCAGTCTCTAGCTGTCATGCGTAATGCCCCAAAATCATAGCTCCCTTTCCACATCCAGGCCCCACAAAACTTTCCATCTTTTACAGCAGACACTTCACATGCCCTAGTTCAATCCATTTGACAGCACATCGACCCCGGTATACCACATCATTCCAATTCACTCTATTCCCTATATGCCTTTCGCCCTCCTGCATGTTCAGGCCCCGATTGCTCAAAATCTTTTTCAATCCATCCTTCCACCTCCAATTTGGTCTCCCACCTCTCGTTCCCTCCACCTCTGACACATATATTCTCTTTGTCAATCTTTCCTCATTCATTCTCTCCATGTGACGAAACCATTTCAATACACCCTCTTTTGCTCTCTCAACCACACTCTTTTTATCACCACACATCTCTCTTACCCTTTCATTACTTACTTGATCAAACCACCTCACACCACATATTGTCCTGAAACATCTCATTTCCAACACAGCCACCCTCCTCTGCACAACCCTATCTATAGCCCGTGCCTTACAACCGCATAACATTGTTGGAACCACTATTCCTTCAAACATACCCATTTTTGCTCTATGAGATTACGTTCTCGCCTTCCACCCATTCTTCAATGCTCCCAGAACCTTTGCCCGCTCCCCCACCCTGTGACTCACTTCAGTTTCCATGGTTCCATCTGCCACCAAATCCATTCCCATATATCTAAAATACTTCACTTCCTCCAGTTTTTCTCCATTCAAACTTACCTCCCAATTTATTGTCCCCCGCCACCCTTGCATGCAAGTGTGAATGAAAGTGACCTATTGTCTTTTCCTAGCGCTACCCCACGGGGGAAGGGGGATACTATTTCATGTGTGGCGGGGTGGTGATGGGAATGAATAAAGGCAGCAAGTATGAATATGTACATGTGTATGTATGTATATGTCTGTGCATGTATATATATATATATATATATATATATATATATATATATATATATATATATATATATATATATATTAATATGTGTCCAGGGTTTCCAGCACTTTCGAATAATTACATTGTCAAAACTGAATAAAAGAGAACCAGACTATATAACATACCAGCCGCCACTGTTTTATATAGATTAGATCACTTGATAAGAGAGAGAATTGTAAATACGTTTTCCAGGACATAGGCTGCTAACCTGATTGTGTCGCTTTAGAGTGGTGAGGTCGTCGAGGGTGACTTGTGCCCTTTATCCCTTTACTTGTTTATATATATATATATATATATATATATATATATATATATATATATATATATATATATATATATATATGGATTTGTATGTAGCATTTATGGATCTGGAGAAGGCATATGATAGAGTTGATAGAGATGCTCTGTGGAAGGTATTAAGAATATATGGTGTGGGAGGCAAGTTGTTAGAAGCAGTGAAAAGTTTTTATCGAGGATGTAAGGCATGTGTACGTGTAGGAAGAGAGGAAAGTGATTGGTTCTCAGTGAATGTAGGTTTGCGGCAGGGGTGTGTGATGTCTCCATGGTTGTTTAATTTGTTTATGGATGGGGTTGTTAGGGAGGTAAATGCAAGAGTTTTGGAAAGAGGGGCAAGTATGAAGTCTGTTGGGGATGAGAGAGCTTGGGAAGTGAGTCAGTTGTTGTTCGCTGATGATACAGCGCTGGTGGCTGATTCATGTGAGAAACTGCAGAAGCTGGTGACTGAGTTTGGTGAAGTGTGTGGAAGAAGAAAGCTAAGAGTAAATGTGAATAAGAGCAAGGTTATTAGGTACAGTAGGGTTGAGGGTCAAGTCAATTGGGAGGTGAGTTTGAATGGAGAAAAACTGGAGGAAGTGAAGTGTTTTAGATATCTGGGAGTGGATCTGGCAGCGGATGGAACCATGGAAGCAGAAGTGGATCATAGGGTGGGGGAGGGGGCGAAAATTCTGGGGGCCTTGAAGAATATATATATATATATATATATATATATATATATATATATATATATATATATTATCCCTGGGGATAGGGGTGAAAGAATACTTCCCACGCATTCCTCACGTATCGTAGAAAGCGACTAGAGGGGACGGGAGCGGGGGGCCAGAAATCCTCCCCTCCTTGTATTTTTTTTAACTTTCTAAAATGGGAAACAGAAGAAGGAGTCACGCGGGGAGTGCTCATCCTCCTCGAAGGCTCAGATTGGGGTGCCTAAATGTGTGTGGATGTAACCAAGAAGTAAAAAAAGGAGAGATAGGTAGTATGTTTGAGGAAAGGAACCTGGATGTTTTGGCTCTGAGTGAAACGAAGCTCAAGGGTAAAGGGGAAGAGTGGTTTGGGAATGTCTTGGGAGTAAAGTCAGGGGTTAGTGAGAAGACAAGAGCAAGGGAAGGAGTAGCAATACTCCTGAAACAGGAGTTGTGGGAGTATGTGATAGAATGTAAGAAAGTAAATTCTCGATTAATATGGGTAAAACTGAAAGTTGATGGAGAGAGATGGGTGATTATTGGTGCATATGCACCTGGGCATGAGAAGAAAGATCATGAGAGGCAAGTGTTTTGGGAGCAGCTTAATGAGTGTGTTAGTGGTTTTGATGCACGAGACCGGGTTATAGTGATGGGTGATTTGAATGCAAAGGTGAGTAATGTGGCAGTTGAGGGAATAATTGGTATACATGGGGTGTTCAGTGTTGTAAATGGATATGGTGAAGAGCTTGTAGATTTATGTGCTGAAAAAGGACTGATGATTGGGAATACCTGGTTTAAAAAGCAAGATATACATAAGTATACTTATGTAAGTAGGAGAGATGGCCAGAGAGCGTTATTGGATTACGTGTTAATTGACAGGCGCGCGAAAGAGAGACTTTTGGATGTTAATTTGCTGAGAGGTGCATCTGGAGGGATGTCTGATCATTATCTTGTGGAGGCTAAGGTGAAGATTTGTATGGGTTTTCAGAAAAGAAGAGTGAATGTTGGGGTGAAGAGGGTGGTGAGAGTAAGTGAGCTTGGGAAGGAGACTTGTGTGAGGAAGTACCAGGAGAGACTGAGTACAGAATGGAAAAAGGTGAGAACAATGGAAGTAAGGGGAGTGGGGGAGGAATGGGATGTATTTAGGGAATCAGTGATGGATTGCGCAAAAGATGCTTGTGGCATGAGAAGAGTGGGAGGTGGGTTGATTAGAAAGGGTAGTGAGTGGTGGGATGAAGAAGTAAGAGTATTAGTGAAAGAGAAGAGAGAGGCATTTGGACGATTTTTGTAGGGAAAAAATGAAATTGAGTGGGAGATGTATAAAAGAAAGAGACAGGAGGTCAAGAGAAAGGTGCAAGAGGTGAAAAAAAGGGCAAATGAGAGTTGGGGTGAGAGAGTATCATTAAATTTTAGGGAGAATAAAAAGATGTTCTGGAAGGAGGTAAATAAAGTGCGTAAGACAAGGGAGCAAATGGGAACTTCAGTGAAGGGCACAAATGGGGAGGTGATAACAAGTAGTGGTGATGTGAGAGGGAGATGGAGTGAGTATTTTGAAGGTTTGTTGAATGTGTTTGATGATAGAGTGGCAGATATAGGGTGTTTTAGTCGAGGTGGTGTGCAAAGTGAGAGGGTTAGGGAAAATGATTCGGTAAACAGAGAAGAGGTAGTAAAAGCTTTGCGGAAGATGAAAGCCGGCAAGGCAGCAGGTTTGGATGGTATTGCAGTGGAATTTATTAAAAAAGGGGGTGACTGTATTGCTGACTGGTTGGTAAGGTTATTTAATGTATGTATGACTCATGATGAGGTGCCTGAGGATTGGCGGGATGCGTGCATAGTGCCATTGTACAAAGGCAAAGGGGATAAGAGTGAGTGCTCAAATTACAGAGGTATAAGTTTGTTGAGTATTCCTGGTAAATTATATGGGAGGATATTGATTGAGAGGGTGAAGGCATGTACAGAGCATCAGATTGGGGAAGAGCAGTGTGGTTTCAGAAGTGGTAGAGGATGTGTGGATCAGGTGTTTACTTTGAAGAATGTATGTGAGAAATACTTAGAAAAGCAAATGGATTTGTATGTAGCATTTATGGATCTGGAGAAGGCATATGATAGAGTTGATAGAGATGCTCTGTGGAAGGTATTAAGAATATATGGTGTGGGAGGCAAGTTGTTAGAAGCAGTGAAAAGTTTTTATCGAGGATGTAAGGCATGTGTACGTGTAGGAAGAGAGGAAAGTGATTGGTTCTCAGTGAATGTAGGTTTGCGGCAGGGGTGTGTGATGTCTCCATGGTTGTTTAATTTGTATATGGATGGGGTGGTTAGGGAGGTGAATGCAACAGTTTTGGAAAGAGGGGCAAGTATGAAGTCTGTTGGGGATGAGAGAGCTTGGGAAGTGAGTCAGTTGTTGTTCGCTGATGATACAGCGCTGGTGGATGATTCATGTGAGAAACTGCAGAAGCTGGTGACTGAGTTTGGTAAAGTGTGTGAAAGAAGAAAGTTAAGAGTAAATGTGAATAAGAGCAAGGTTATTAGGTACAGTAGGGTTGAGGGTCAAGTCAATTGGGAGGTGAGTTTGAATGGAGAAAAACTGGAGGAAGTGAAGTGTTTTAGATATCTGGGAGTGGATCTGGCAGCGGATGGAACCATGGAAGCGGAAGTGGATCATAGGGTGGGGGAGGGGGCGAAAATTCTGGGAGCCTTGAAGAATGTGTGGAAGTCGAAAACATTATCTCGGAAAGCAAAAATGGGTATGTTTGAAGGAATAGTGGTTCCAACAATGTTGTATGGTTGCGAGGCATGGGCTATGGATAGAGTTGTGCGCAGGAGGATAGATGTGCTGGAAATGAGATGTTTGAGGACAATGTGTGGTGTGAGGTGGTTTGATAGAGTAAGTAACGTAAGGGTGAGAGAGATGTGTGGAAATAAAAAGAGCGTGGTTGAGAGAGCAGAAGAGGGTGTTTTGAAATGGTTCGGGCACATGGAGAGAATGAGTGAGGAAAGATTGACCAAGAGAATATATGTGTCGGAGGTGGAGGGAACGAGGAGAAGAGGGAGACCAAATTGGAGGTGGAAAGATGGAGTGAAAAAGATTTTGTGTGATCGGGGCCTGAACATGCAGGAGGGTGAAAGGAGGGCAAGGAATAGAGTGAATTGGAGCGATGTGGTATACCGGGGTTGACGTGCTGTCAGTGGATTGAATCAAGGCATGTGAAGCGTCTGGGGTAAACCATGGAAAGCTGTGTAGGTATGTGTATTTGCGTGTGTGGACGTATGTATATACATGTGTATGGGGGTGGGTTGGGACATTTCTTTCGTCTGTTTCCTTGCGCTACCTCGCAAACGCGGGAGACAGCGACAAAGCAAAAAAAAAAAATAAATAATATGTTGAAATTTATAGGTATGTATGTGTGCGTGTGTGGATGTGTATGTATATACATGTGTATGTGGGTGGGTTGGACCATTCTTTCGTCTATTTCCTTGTGCTACCTTGCTAACGTGGGAGACAGCGACAAATTTGAATGGAGAAAAACTGGAGGAAGTGAAGTGTTTTAGATATCTGGGAGTGGATTTGGCAGCGGATGGAACCATGGAAGCGGAAGTGAATCATAGGGTGGGCGAGGGGGCAAAGGTTCTAGGAGCGTTGAAAAATGTGTGGAAGTTGACAACGTTATCTTGGAAAGCAAAAATAGGTGTCTGAAGGAATAGTAGTTCCAACAATGTTATATAGTTGCAAGGCGTGGGCTATAGATAGAGGTGTGCAGAGGAGGGTGGATGTGTTGGAAATGAGATGTTTGAGGACAATATCTGGTGTGAGGCGGTTTGATCAAGTAAGTAATGAAAGGGTAAGAGAGATGTGTGGAAATAAAAAGAGTGTGGTTGAGAGAGCAGAAGAGGGTGTTTTGAAATGGTTTGGGCACATGGAGAGAATGAGTGAGGAAAGATTGACCAAGAGGATATATGTGTTGGAGGTGGAGGGAACAAGGAGGAATGGGAGACCAAATTGGAGGTGGAAAGATGGAGTGAAAAAGATTTTGAGTGATCGGGGCCTGAACATGCATGAGGGGGAAAGGCATACAGGGAATAGAGTGAATTGGAACGATGTGGTATACCGGGGTCGACGTGCTGTCAATGGATTGAACCAGAGCATGTGAAGCATCTGTGGTAAACCATGGAAAGTTCTGTTGGGCCTGGATGTGGAAAGGGAGCTGTGGTTTCGGGCATTATTGCATGACAGCTAGAGACTGAGTGTGAACAAATGGGGCCTTTGTTGTCTTTTCGTAGTGCTACCTCTCACACATGAGGGGGGAGGGGGATGTTATTCCATGTGTGGTGAGGTGGCGATGGAAATGAATAAAGGCAGACAGTGTGAATTGTGTGCATGTGTATATATGTATGTGTCTGTGTGTGTATATATATATGAGTACATTGAGATGTATGGGTATGTATATTTGCGTGTGTGGACGTGTATGTATATATGTGTGTATGGGGGTGGGTTCGGCCATTTCTTTTGTCTGTTTCCTTGCGCTACCTCGCAAACGCGGGGGACAGCGACAAAGCAAAATAAATAAATAAAATATATATATATATATACATATATTGTTGTTAGAAGCAGTAAAAAGTTTTTATCGAGGATGTAAGGCATGTGTACGTGTAGGAAGAGAGGAAAGTGATTGGTTCTCAGTGAATGTAGGTTTACGGCAGGGGTGTGTGATGTCTCCATGGTTGTTTAATTTGTTTATGGATGGGGTTGTTAGGGAGGTGAATGCAACAGTTTTGGAAAGAGGGGCAAGTATGAAGTCTGTTGGGGATGAGAGAGCTTGGGAAGTGAGTCAGTTGTTGTTCGCTGATGATACAGCGCTGGTGGCTGATTCATGTGAGAAACTGCAGAAGCTGGTGACTGAGTTTGGTAAAGTGTGTGAAAGAAGAAAGTTGAGAGTAAATGTGAATAAGAGCAAGCTTATTAGGTACAGTAGGGTTGAGGGTCAATTCAATTGGGAGGTGAGTTTGAATGGAGAAAAACTGGAGGAAGTGAAGTGTTTTAGATATCTGGGAGTGGATCTGGCAGCGGATGGAACCATGGAAGCGGAAGTGGATCATAGGGTGGGGGAGGGGGCGAAAATTCTGGGAGCCTTGAAGAATGTGTGGAAGTCAAGAACATTATCTCAGAAAGCAAAAATGGGTATGTTTGAAGGAATAGTGTTTCCAACAATGTTGTATGGTTGCGAGGCGTGGACTATGGATAGAGTTGTGCGCAGGAGGATTGATGTGCTGGAAATGAAATGTTTGAGGACAATGTGTGGTGTGAGGTGGTTTGATCGAGTAAGTAACGTAAGGGTAAGAGAGATGTGTGGAAATAAAAAGAGCGTGGTTGAGAGAGCAGAAGAGGGTGTTTTGAAATGGTTTGGTCACATGGAGAGAATGAGTGAGGAAAGATTGACCAAGAGGATATATGCGTCGGAGGTGGAGGGAACAAGGAGAAGAGGGAGACCAAATTGGAGGTGGAAAGATGGAGTGAAAAAGATTTTGTGTGATCGGGGCCTGAACATACAGGAGGGTGAAAGGAGGGCAAAGAATAGAGTGAATTGGAGCGATGTGGTATACCGGGGTTGACGTGCTGTCAGTGGATTGAATCAAGGCATGTGTATGGGGGTGGGTTGGGCCATTTCTTTCGTCTGTTTCCTTGCGCTACCTCGCAAACGCGGGAGACAGCGACAAAGCAAAAAAAAAAAAGAAAAAAAAATATATATATTGGTGTAGGAAGAGAGGAAAGTGATTGGTCCTCAGTGAATGTAGGTTTGCGGCAGGGGTGTGTGATGTCTCCATGGTTGTTTAATTTGTTCATGGATGGGGTTGTTAGGGAGGTGAATGCAAGAGTTTTGGAAAGAGGGGCAAGTATGAAGTCTGTTGTGGATGAGAGAGCTTGGGAAGTGAGTCAGTTGTTGTTCGCTGATGATACAGCGCTGGTGGCTGATTCATGTGAGAAACTGCAGAAGCTAGTGACTGAGTTTGGTAAAGTGTGTGAAAGAAGAAAGTTAAGAGTAAATGTGAATAAGATCAAGGTTATTAGGTACAGTAGGGTTGAGGGTCAAGTCAATTGGGAGGTAAGTTTGAATGGAGAAAAACTGGAGGAAGTAAAGTGTTTTAGATATCTGGGAGTGGATCTGGCAGCGGATGGAACCATGGAAGCGGAAGTGAATCATAGGGTGGGGGAGGGGGCGAAAATCCTGGGAGCATTGAAGAATGTGTGGAAGTCGAGAACATTATCTCCGAAAGCAAAAATGGGTATGTTTGAAGGAATAGTGGTTCCAACAATGTTGTATGGTTGCGAGGCGTGGGCTATGGATAGAGTTGTGCGCTGGAGGATGGATGTGCTGGAAATGGGATGTTTGAGGACAATGTGTGGTGTGAGATGGTTTGATCGAGTAAGTAATGTAAGGGTAAGAGAGATGTGTGGAAATAAAAAGAGCGTGGTTGAGAGAGCAGAAGAGGGTGTTTTGAAATGGTTTGGGCACATGGAGAGAATGAGTGAGGAAAGATTGACCAAGAGGATATATGTGTCGGAGGTGGAGGGAACGAGAAGTGGGAGACCAAATTGGAGGTGGAAAGATGGAGTCAAATAGATTTTGATTGATCGGGGCCTGAACATGCAGGAGGGTGAAAGGCATACAGGGAATAGAGTGAATTGGATCAATGTGGTATACCGGGGTTGATGTGCTGTCAGTGGATTGAATCAGGGCATGTGAAGTGTCTGGGGTAAACCATGGAAAGTTCTGTGGGGCCTGGATGTGGAAAGGGAGCTGTGGTTTCGGGCATTATTGTATGACAGCTAGAGACTGAGTGTAAACGAATGGGGCCTTTGTTGTCTTTTCCTAGCGCTACCTCGCACACATGAGGGGGGAGGGGGATGGTATTCCATGTGTGGCGAGGTGGCGATGGGAATGAATAAAGGCAGACAGTGTGAATTGTGTGCATGGGTACATATGTATGTGTCTGTGTGTGTATATATATGTGTACATTGAGATGTATAGGTATGTATATTTGCGTGTGTGGACGTGTATGTATATACATGTGTATGGGGGTGGGTTAGGCCATTTCTTTCGTCTGTTTCCTTGCGCTACCTCACAAACGCGGGAGACAGCGACAAAGCAAAATAAAATAAAATAAAATAAAACTAGTTTTTTTTTATTATTTTGCTTTGTCGCTGTCTCCCGCATTTGCGAGGTAGCACAAGCAAACAGAAGAAAGAAATGGCCCAACCCACCCCCATACACACGTATATACACACACATCCACACACGCAAACATACACACCCATACATCTCAATGTACACATATATATACACACAAAGACACATACATATAAACCCATGCACACAATTCACACTGCCTGCCTTTATTCATTCCCATCGCCACCTCGCCACACATGGAATACCATCACCCTCCCCCCTCAGGTGTGCGAAGTAGCGCTAGGAAAAGATAACAAAAGCCCCATTTGTTCACACTCAGTCTCCAGCTGTCATGCAATGATGCCCGAAACCACAGCTCCCTTTCCACATCCAGGCCCCACACAACTTTCCATGGTTTACCCCAGACGCTTCACATGCCCTGATTCAATCCACTAACAGCACGTCAACCCCGATATACCACATCGATCCAATTCACTCTATTCCTTGCCCACCTTTCACCCTCCTGCATGTTCAGGCCCCGATCACACAAAATCTTTTTCACTCCATCTTTCCCCCTCCAATTAGGTCTCCCACTTCTCCTCGTTCCCTCCACCTCCGACACATATATCCTCTTGGTCAATCTTTCCTCACTCATTCTCTCCATGTGCCCAAACCATTTCAAAACACCCTCTTCTGCTCTCTCAACCACGCTCTTTTTATTTCCACACATCTCTCTTACCCTTACATTACTTACTCGATCAAACCACCTCACACCACACATTGTCCTCAAACATCTCATTTCCAGCACATCCATCCTCCTGCGCACAACTCTATCCATAGCCCACGCCTCGCAACCATACAGCATTGTTGGAACCACTATTCCTTCAAACATACCCATTTTTGCTTTCCGAGATAATGTTCTCGACTTCCACACATTCTTCAATGCTCCCAGGATTTTCGCCCCCTCCCCCACCCTATGATTCACTTCCGCTTCCATGGTTCCATCCGCTGCCAGATCCACTCCCAGATATCTAAAACACTTTACTTCCTCCAGTTTTTCTCCATTCAAACTTACCTCCCAATTGACTTGACCCTCAACCCTATTGTACCTAATAACCTTGCTCTTATTCACATTTACTCTCAACTTTCTTCTTTCACACACTTTACCAAACTCAGTCACCAGCTTCTGCAGTTTCTCACATGAATCAGCCACCAGCGCTGCATCATCAGCGAACAACAACTGACTCACTTCCCAAGCTCTCTCATCCACAACAGACTTCATCCTTGCCCCTCTTTCCAAAACTCTTGCATTCACGTCCCTAACAACCCCATCCATAAACAAATTAAACAACCATGGAGACATCACACACCCCTGCCGCAAACCTACATTCACTGAGAACCAATCACTTTCCTCTCTTCCTACACGTACACATAAAAAAAAAATATATATATATATATATATATATATATATATATATATATATATATATATATATATATATATATATATATATATATAATATATATATAATTTGAGTTATACAAAAAATTTAACTCCATTATATTTCATACAAAACCAATATATATATATATATATATATATATATATATATATATATATATATATATATATATATATATATATATATCAATGACAAGTGTTCAGTAATATATCTCACCCGGTTGTAGCCATTCTTTAGCATTGGGCCCACGGTGGCATTCTCACGATCTGCAAAACTGTTGCAGAAATTGCTGAAAGTCAGAGGTAATGAAAACTACACAGTCAGATAGTGTTAAACATGCATGCAACTATCTAAACATCTGTAAATACATACACACACACAGATTTGCTTTCAATAATATAGGCAAGAACATTTCTTGTGAATCATTCACCACATATAACACACCAAAACTGGATTACGCCTTGCAACTCTGGCCACTGCAAGTAAATAAGCATGATGATCTGACTAAGAGTATAGTGAGAAGATTAAGTAAGATGGTACCTGAAGTAAGAGGAAGAGACTATAATGAGAAGCTGAGGGCTACAAAGCTGTCCACCAAGGAAAAGGGGAAGAGATGGGGGACCTGATAACAGCCATCAAAATTCTAAATCAGCTGGATCATGTTGATAGTTAACAGTTCTTCAGAGGATGCAGTATAAGAGTAAAACCAGAGGTCATGACAAAAATGTGGGTTAAAAACTGGTTAGAAAGGATGTTAAGTATTGGTTTAGTACTGATGTGATGATTTGCTAGAATTAAATAACCAATGACACAGTGAACGCTGGTAATTTACAAAAGTATAAAAGGCTGCTTGATGGCACAGAAAGTACAGGAAGTGGGGTCCCATAAGTGTAAAACTCTCTCCTTGTACTGCACAAATAGGTAATTATACACCCACAAGATGTCACAAGAAAAAGGTATATGCTAGGGAAGTGGAAGAAGGGAAATGTCATACCTATCTATAAGAGAGGAGACCAGGTAAAGGTGCTGAACTACAAACCAATCATCTTCACCAGTGTGGTCTGTAAAGTACTGGAAAACAATTATCAAAATGCAAATGGATGATTTTCTGCAGAGGAAAAACTACATAAATGAAAGACAAGATGGTCTCAGGGAAAGGAAGTCATATATAGTGAGACTCTTTAATCCCTATGAAAGCTTGAGCTCTGTTGTTGACAATACAAAAATCGAGTGGAATGTCTGTATCTGGACTGTCAATAAAGCACTTGACAGTGTACACATAATAGGCAGGTGAAGAAATTGAATCTTCTTACCAGAATAAGGGGTAGGCTCTTTTTTATGTTGGAGGCTCCACTCATGGAAAGAAAAAAGTCCAAATCAAGGGCAGGCCTCAATTGAAATATAGAGAAGTTGACAAAAGAGAAGAGACATGGGAAAATATTTAAATACTATGAAGTGAAAAAAACTTGTCATTTAAAATGACCCAGGTCATAGTTATTGGGAATGGCATGGGAGGGTACAGAGTTCCAAAGTTTTAAGGTGTAGGGAAAGAAACAGTTATCAAAATGGCCCACCCATGACTTAATAACAGCTACACAGTAATCATGTGTCATAGCTGCTTGCCAAGTATTGGTCAAGCTAGTAGTGGTGGTACACAAGCAGCTAACTCTCCAGAGGAAAAAAAAGAGTAATACCTATCAAAGAGGTAAGGTGAACCAACACTGCAGGGTAGGGCAAATGGATCAAGCTTTGAAATTTGCCGGGAGAGTTGATAAGTCAGACTGCTTTTGACTCAACTTTGTCATGTAAAGTTGCAGAGCTAAAACCATCCCAGATGTAAGAGCGGTACTCTGTACATGGATGGATCAATCCTTTGTATAAACACAGCAACTATTCTAAGGAAAAGAAATTTTCACAAATAAACAGGGCTCCCCGTTTCTTTAAGGCAGACTTAACGATTTGAAGAATGTGGGGTTTCCAGATAAAGTGGATGATACATTAATACCTAATATGTTCATTGAGTCAAGAGGGTGAAATTACAGAACCATTGAAACAGAGAAGAAAGTTTGAGGAATTTTCAATAGTAAGATCCATGGCATGGAATGGTATGGCAATAGAAAATCCTCTCTCTCCTGTTTTGACTAATCTATCTATAGAGTATTCTGTAACAAAATTTTTACCTAGAACACCTTTTAGTGGTAAAATCTGGCTAAGATATGTGGGCAAGATACTTTAAGTAAAGCTAGTTGATAAGGATTTTGATATATTCTTTTCCAAACTCAATGATCTACATCATTCTATCATGTTGAAATATGAATGGGAAAGAAATGGACAGATACCTTTTTTAGATGTTATCAGAGAAAATGACGATGAAATGATCTAAGTACAGGAAAGAGACAAATATCAGTGGTGTCTTCAACATTCCCAAGAGCATACAAAATTTTTAACACTTCATATATTGACAATGAAATAAAAAGAAACAATAATATATCTATCCTATGCAGTTCATTTCTGATACCCATTTAGCAGCTATCAAGACCTTCTATAATAGTAGAGCAATTGTTAACACAATTTTCAGAAGAGTGTTGTTCACCCCTACCATGAATGTCCAAAAAAATCTCAAGAAAACATGTCAAGATGCAGTCATCGAATAATGCCTCTGTTAGCATGGAACAAACCTATAGATGATAAAGACACAAGGGTACATGTAATACCATGCTAGGACTGTCATGATGATGTAAAAATGGGTGAAACGGGAAGAGACATTAATAAATTAATCTATGATAGTAAGACAGTCATGAGAGTAGGAAATGATAAAAAAAAGCTGTTTTTATACAAGTAAGGGACTTTGAACTTGGTACTAATGTCAACAATTGTAACATAATTTCTTAGGAATAATCTAATAATTACATTAAATGCAGAATTGTTGAATCCAGTCTTATTAGCTCTGTGCAGGCTTAATGTATCTGAGGACAAATTCTCATTTAACAAATTATAACATAAAGAGGTCAAGAATGTGCTAAACTACCTACAGGATTAGGAAGAGCTGATGAGGGTATTAGATCACTAAATAGGGCAACGTGTCATGACAGGACAGGAAACAGGTGAGGCTATGTCAGAGGAAGATCTCAGATATATATATAACTTGATTCTCTGTTTCTGATGCCATTCCAATTGAGAAAGGCTTGCGAAAAGCCAAAACTGCATCAACCTTCATTTCTTTTTTTATTACTAAACTTGATCGCCATTTCCCGCATCAGCGAGGTAGCACCAGGAAACAGACAAGGAACGACCCATACACTCATATATATATATATATATATATATATATATATATATATATATATATATATATATATATATATATTCAGTCATCCAAGAAAAAAAATAGAAATATGGCTGAGGTGTTGTCTCCGTAGCATTCAAAACAAGAATTAAAGACAGCACTAACATAATAGACCGCCATTCGTCAGTAAATGTTAACTAAGATGGGTTCATATGAAGAGCTTATTACACCAACGTTTACTTGAATGAGATTTTGTATTGAAAGATTCACACTTTCCCGTGGTGGCGCCATGCATCATAATGTTTTAAATGGAAACACTGATTCTGAGTCATCTATGGGAGGAGGCTGAAAGCAACATCTCTGGGTAACTGGTGGAATCAGACATCAGCTGGGATTTCAGAAGAGGGCAAGAACCATCATATGATACATGAATCATTGAGCTACATGGCACATCTTGTGACAAGAGCAGTGAAAGTGATAGTAAGGTGGAAAACCTCTACTTCCTCATTGCTTTCATCTGCACACAATCAGAGAGTGATAGAAATGGAAAGCAAAAAGGTGTTTTTCATAAATGTACTGGAAAAGTTGAGGTCCAGATAAATTTTTGGTCTGTCAAGGCTTTATTATGGCGGATGACCAACTACCTACCCTCATGTATCCAAGATATGGTTGTACTTTGTGTAATGAAGAAAATTGAGAAACATCATAAGCCAATATTCCTGTTTCATGATAAGAGAAGTGGACCAGGCAGTATGATACAGTGGTTAAATTGATGAAAACTACTATTGACGTTTGTGTAAATAAATTATACATTTCCCTTTTCCATAGCCAGAGGTTGAACCATTATGACATTCATTTTTTTCATTTCATTTCAAGCTAGAAGTTTCAGTTTTCTAAATTATTTCTTACATTTTTCATATGTATATATATGTATATGTGTGTATGTGTGTATATGTGCATATGTATGTGTATGTATGTATGCATATATATGTATATTATCCCTGGGGATAGGGGTGAAAGAATACTTCCCACGCATTCCTCGCATGTCGTAGAAGGCGACTAGAGGGGACGGGAGCAGGGGGCCAGAAATCCTCCCCTCCTTGTATTAACTTTCTAAAATGGGAAACAGAAGAAGGAGTCACGCGGGGAGTGATCATCCTCCTCGAAGGCTCAGAGTGGGGTGCCTAAATGTGTGTGGATGTAACCAAGATGTGAAAAAAGGAGAGATAGGTAGTATGTTTGAGGAAAGGAACCTGGATGTTTTGGCTCTGAGTGAAACGAAGCTCAAGGGTAAAGGGGAAGAGTGGTTTGGAAATGTCTGGGGAGTGAAGTCAGGGGTTAGTGAGAGGACAAGAGCAAGGGAAGGAGTAGCAATACTCCTGAAACAGGAGTTGTGGGAGTATGTGATAGAATGTAAGAAAGTAAATTCTCGATTGATATGGGTAAAATTGAAAGTTGATGGAGAGAGGTGGGTGATTATTGGTGCATATGCACCTGGGCATGAGAAGAAAGATCATGAGAGACAAGTGTTTTGGGAGCAGCTGAATGAGTGTGTTAGCGGTTTTGATGCACGAGACCGGGTTATAGTGATGGGTGATTTGAATGCAAAGGTGAGTAATGTGGCAGTTGAGGGAATAATTGGTATGCATGGGGTGTTCAGTGTTGTAAATGGAAATGGTGAAGAGCTTGTAGATTTATGTGCTGAAAAAGGACTGATGATTGGGAATACCTGGTTTAAAAAGCGAGATATACATAAGTATACTTATGTAAGTAGGAGAGATGGCCAGAGAGTGTTATTGGATTACGTGTTAATTGACAGGCGTGCGAAAGAGAGACTTTTGGATGTTAATGTGCTGAGAGGTGCAACTGGAGGGATGTCTGATCATTATCTTGTGGAGGCTAAGGTGAAGATTAGTATGGGTTTTCAGAAAAGAGGAGTGAATGTTGGGGTGAAGAAGGTGGTGAGAGTAAGTGAGCTTGGGAAGGAGACCTGTGTGGGGAAGTACCAGGAGAGACTGTGTACAGAATGGAAAAAGGTGAGAACAATGGAAGTAAGGGGAGTGGGGGAGGAATGGGATGTATTTAGGGAATCAGTGATGGATTGCGCAAAAGATGCTTGTGGCATGAGAAGAGTGGGAGGTGGGCTGTTTAGAAAGGGTAGTGAGTGGTGGGATGAAGAAGTAAGAGTATTAGTGAAAGAGAAGAGAGAGGCATTTGGACGATTTTTGCAGGGAAAAAATGCAATTGAGTGGGAGAAGTATAAAAGAAAGAGACAGGAGGTCAAGAGAAAGGTGCAAGAGGTGAAAAAAAGGGCAAATGAGAGTTGGGGTGAGAGACTATCAGTAAATTTTAGGGAGAATAAAAAGATGTTCTGGAAGGAGGTAAATAGGGTGCGTAAGACAAGGGAGCAAATGGGAACTTCAGTGAAGGGCGTAAATGGGGAGGTGATAACAAGTAGTGGTGATGTGAGAAGGAGATGGAATGAGTATTTTGAAGGTTTGTTGAATGTGTCTGATGACAGAGTGGCAGATATAGGGTGTTTTGGTCGAGGTGGTGTGCAAAGTGAGAGGGTTAGGGAAAATGATTTGGTAAACAGAGAAGAGGTAGTAAAAGCTTTGCGGAAGATGAAAGCCGGCAAGGCAGCAGGATTGGATGGTATTGCAGTGGAATTTATTAAAAAAGGGGGTGACTGTATTGTTGACTGGTTGGTAAGGTTATTTAATATATGTATGACTCATGGTGAGGTGCCTGAGGATTGGCGAAATGCGTGCATAGTGCCATTGTACAAAGGCAAAGGGGATAAGAGTGAGTGCTCAAATTACAGAGGTATAAGTTTGTTGAGTATTCCTGGTAAATTATATGGGAGGGTATTGATTGAGAGGGTGAAGGCATGTACAGAGCATCAGATTGGGGAAGAGCAGTGCGGTTTCAGAAGTGGTAGAGGATGTGTGGATCAGGTGTTTGCTTTGAAGAATGTATGTGAGAAATACTTAGAAAAGCAAATGGATTTGTATGTAGCATTTATGGATCTGGAGAAGGCATATGATAGAGTTGATAGAGATGCTCTGTGGAAGGTATTAAGAATATATGGTGTGGGAGGCAAGTTGTTAGAAGCAGTGAAAAGTTTTTATCGAGGATGTAAGGCATGTGTACGTGTAGGAAGAGAGGAAAGTGATTGGTTCTCAGTGAATGTAGGTTTGCGGCAGGGGTGTGTGATGTCTCCATGGTTGTTTAATTTGTTTATGGATGGGGTTGTTAGGGAGGTAAATGCAAGAGTCCTGGAAAGAGGGGCAAGTATGAAGTCTGTTGGGGATGAGAGAGCTTGGAAAGTGAGTCAGTTGTTGTTCGCTGATGATACAGCGCTGGTGGCTGATTCATGTGAGAAACTGCAGAAGCTGGTGACTGAGTTTGGTAAAGTGTGTGGAAGAAGAAAGTTAAGAGTAAATGTGAATAAGAGCAAGGTTATTAGGTACAGTAGGGTTGAGGGTCAAGTCAATTGGGAGGTGAGTTTGAATGGAGAAAAACTGGAGGAAGTGAAGTGTTTTAGATATCTGGGAGTGGATCTGTCAGCGGATGGAACCATGGAAGCGGAAGTGAATCATAGGGTGGGGGAGGGGGCGAAAATTTTGGGAGCCTTGAAAAATGTGTGGAAGTCGAGAACATTATCTCGGAAAGCAAAAATGGGTATGTTTGAAGGAATAGTGGTTCCAACAATGCTGTATGGTTGCGAGGCGTGGGCTATGGATAGAGTTGTGCGCAGGAGGATGGATGTGCTGGAAATGAGATGTTTGAGGACAATGTGTGGTGTGAGGTGGTTTGATCGAGTAAGTAACGTAAGGGTAAGAGAGATGTGTGGAAATAAAAAGAGCGTGGTTGAGAGAGCAGAAGAGGGTGTTTTGAAATGGTTTGGGCACATGGAGAGAATGAGTGAGGAAAGATTGACCAAGAGGATATATGTGTCGGAGGTGGAGGGAACGAGGAGAAGAGGGAGACCAAATTGGAGGTGGAAAGATGGAGTGAAAAAGATTTTGTGTGATCGGGGCCTGAACATGCAGGAGGGTGAAAGGAGGGCAAGGAATAGAGTGAATTGGAGCGATGTGGTATACAGGGGTTGACGTGCTGTCAGTGGATTGAATCAAGGCATGTGAAGCGTCTGGGGTAAACCATGGAAAGCTGTGTAGGTATGTATATTTGCGTGTGTGGACGTGTGTATGTACATGTGTATGGGGGGGGGGTTGGGCCATTTCTTTCGTCTGTTTCCTTGCGCTACCTCGCAAACGCGGGAGACAGCGACAAAGTATAAAAAAAAAAAAAAAAAAATATATATATATATATATATATATTTGCTTTTGCTTTGTCGCTGTCTCCCGCGTTAGCGAGGTAGCGCAAAGAAACAGATGAAAGAATGGCCCAACCCACCCACACACACATGTATATACATACATGTCCACACAAGCAAATATACATACCTATACATCTCAATGTATACATATATATACACACACAGAGATATACATATATACACATGTACATAATTCATACTGTCTGCCTGTATTCATTCCCATCGCCACCCCGCCACACATGAAATAACAACCCCCTCCCCCTTATGTGCGCGAGGTAGCGCTAGGAAAAGACGACAAAGGCCACATTAGTTCACACTCAGTCTCTAGCTTTCGTTCACACTCAGTCTCTAGTTGTCATGTAATAATGCACCGAAACCACAGCTCCCTTTCCACATCCAGGCCCCACAGAACTTTCCATGGTTTACTCCAGATGCTTCACATGCCCTGGTTCAATCCAATGACAGCACGTCGACCCCAGTATACCACATCGTTCCAATTCACTCTATTCCTTGCATGCCTTTCACCCTCCTGCATGTTCAGGCCCCGATCGCTCAAAATCTTTTTCACTCCATCTTTCCACCTCCAATTTGGTCTCCCACTTCTCATTCCCTCCACCTCTGACACAATCTTTCCTCACTCATTCTCTCCATGTGACCAAACCATTTCAAAACACCCTCTTCTACTCTCTCAACCACACTCTTTTTATTACGACACATCTCTCTTACCCTTTCATTACTTACTCGATCAAACCACCTCACACCACATATTGTCCTCAAACATTTCATTTCCAACAAATCCACCCTTCTCCGTACAACCTTATCATAGTATAGCCCATGCCTTGCAACCACAAAATATTGTTGGAACTACTACTCCGTTGAACATACCCATTTTTTCTCTCTGAGATAACGTTCTCTTTCCACACATTCTTCATCGCTCCCAAAACCTTCACCCCCTCCCCCACCATGTGACTGACTTCTGCTTCCATGGTTCCATTCACTGTTAAGTCCACTAACAGATATCTAAAACACTTCATGCTATCCAATTTTTCTCTATTCAAACTTACATCCCAACCTTGCTGAACCTAATAACTTGCTCTAATTCACAATTACTCTCATCTTTCTCCTTTCACACACTTTTCCAAACTCAGTCAACAGCTTCTGCAGTTTCTCACTCAAATCAGCCACCAGTGCTGTATCATCAGCGAACAACAACTGACTCATTTCCAAAGTCCTCTCATCCCCAACAGACTCACCCCTCTCTCCAAAACTCTTGCATTCACCTCCCTAACCACCCCATCCATAAACAAATTAAACAACCATGGGGACATCATACATCCCTGCTGCAGACCAATCTTCACTGGGAACCAATCACTCTCCTCTCTTCCTACTCATACACATGCCCTACATCCTTGATAAAAAAAATTTCACTGCTTCTAGCAACTTACCTCCCACACCATATACTCTTAAGGCCTTCCACAAAGCATCTCTATCAACCTTATCATATTCCTTCTCCAGATCCATAAATGCTACATACAAATCCATCTGTTTTTCCAAGTATTTCTCACATATATTCTTCAAAGTAAACACCTGATCCACACATCCTCTACCACTTCTAAAACCACACTGCTCCTCCCCAATCTAATGATCTGTACATGCCTTCATCCTCTCAATCAATACTTTCTCACACAATGCCCCAGGAACATTCAACAAAATTATGCCTCTGTAGATGAAATTCAATGAAAACATACCATAAAATAAGTTAGGGGCTTGAGATGGAAGTGGACTTTGCCATACTTATATGTTTCTCCAGCATTAAATCTCCTAAACTGATAGCCTTTTGTTCCCTTATCCCAAGTACCTTTATCATATCTGGCAACTGCTCAAGTGGCTGAATCTAGATACATCTGAGGCAGGAAATAATAACGTAATAGTGCAGACGAGCCTGGGCGAGTGCAAACCTTGACTGATACCTGGGTATTTTGCTGTAACATCAGCAAAAAATGCACAGTAAGAAAAAACCATGAAATATTCTGTTTTCATTGAAAAAAAAGCCAGAAAGATGAAAAATGTTCTGATTGTGTGGTAAATTTCTGGGTTTTCAGAAGATATATTAATGGTACTGCTTATTTTCTAGTGATTCCTGTTTTCTGGGTTCCAGTTTCCTGAGAATCAACCTGTTTTTCAGAGATATGAATAGTTTGCTTTTGTCTTCTCTGTTACAATCTAAAGATGAATAATAGCAAATTCTCACTTCGTTTTATCATTATTATGATGATATTAACCCAAGACCTTTTCTAGGGTCTTCTACAGTTCCATGGCTGCTCTACAAGTATAGAAGTCACTCCCCATAAGTACAAGCAGGTAATTACAATCGGTGCAAGGAAAAGATGACTCCATTCAAGTGATTTCTTCAACAAAACTGCACTATGATAAAACAGTCTTGATGAAAGTGATTTTTCACTTATAGCAAAACCATGGTGAAGAAAGACAGTCATTCTTTATCTGAGTAATACATTGATCAATAGATTACATATCATATGAAAATGGTTGTTGAAGTACCAACAACTGAATGTGTAGCAATGCAAATAGGTTAGCTAGCTGCTTGCATTTCACTCTGGAAGTGCCATGAATGTAGTGAATATATAATGCATTTGAATTTTTTTTGTATATAATGAAATTTTGTCAACATGACCTTCAGTTTAGGAACTAATAATCTAACAAAAATAAATTTCATGGTGAGAAATCAAAGATTATGGAAAAATATTCAGCAAAACACTTACTTTCTTCTGACAACACCAACAAGAACTGACAACTGGCTACGGTCTGCAGCTCGTATAGAGCTGCAAACATTTTCTGCACTGAGGTACTTTGAGGATCTTGCATCTATGATAATGAGGTCATGTGTGTGGTTGAGGAAAGCCTTGAGTGCATCCTCTGTTGTGCGTCTGAGGGCTACATCATACCCTTGTCTCTTGCAAGCAGACCACCATGCTTCGCTCACACTGTCCTCTCGTCCAAACACAAGCAGAACCTGCAAAGAATGAAACACCTTAAGCTGATGGATATTCTGACCAAGTTTACAAGTATGGGAAGAAAGGAATTATAGTGGAAATTTACATACTACATCTACACTGTACCATGTCTGTACCATGACTGCACCCTCTGTATTTCAGAGATATGGACAGTTTCCTTTTGCCTTCTCTGTTACAATCCAAAGATCAATAATTGCAGCACAAGTGCAAATAGAATCTTCCCTAATCATTTCAGCTCCAAGAGCTCGTAAGCAAATCTAAAAATATTTGCTGCTGAATTAAACATGTTACTTTGATTGTCATACATGAATTGTTGCCACTTCTTTACTTACAAAAAAGTTTCCTATGCAAATGTGAACTACAACAAAATAATATGTAGAGTGCAGTAGGATAAAAAGGACAGACATTAGGGAAAACTAATAAAAGAGAAGGCTATAGAAATATAGCAATCTCTGAAGGATAGTATGGTAGCTGGTATACAGTAGACCAAGCAAGATGTAGCCAAAGAAGGGAAACATCAATAGGAGAATCAACAATCTCTCTGATGTAAATGTGGGTGATCAGACCAAATAACAGTATTACCCATGGATAACAATGTTACTCTGAATAGTGACGCTAAGTGTAATGGGAAAAACACTGTTATGATGAAAATAGTAGGGGAAAAGCTGTCACATTAAAAACAGTTAAGAAGTTGCTGTTATAGGTGGGGTAATTGGGAGAATGCCATTAAACTGCTGATATGTAGGGGGATCTTGTTACAGTGGTAAGACTTGGGGGATATATTATGAAAGCAATGACTGGATGTACTGTATAGTGCTCCACCAATAATACTGTGAAGGCTACTGATACACTGTCAATACTGGGGAATCATGTTAAACTGGCAATACTAGGGAATTATGTTACACTGGCAAGATTGTAATGAAAAGTTATTATTACACTGACAATACTGGTTAGCTGTTACACTGCTAATACTGTACTAGAGAGTTCTGTACACTTACAATACTGGGGATTCATGTTACACCAACAATAATAGAGAATCATGCTACACTAACAATACTAGAAGTGAACTTACACTGGCAATATTGTAAAGAAGAGTTATGTTACACTGTCAATAATGAAAAGCAATATTACATTTCTAATACTGTAGAGTTATGTTTTACTAACAATACTGAACAGGTATGTTTCACCAGCAATACTAGAGGATCATACTAAACTAACAATACTGTACTAGGAAATTTTTTTACAATGGTAATACTGGAGAATTTTACATTTCCATGCGACCAAGTTTTGCGACACTAGCAATAGTGGAAAATTAACATCCATTACTATACTAGGGAGTTTTGTTATACTAGCAAGTCTGGAAAAAATTGTTACATGTACAATACTAGGAAATTTTGATACATTAGCAGTATTGGAGAATTATATAACAATAACAATACTAAGAAGATTTTTCACACCACTGGAGAATTATGTTATACTAGCAATACTAGGAAATACTAGAGAATTGTGTAGCACTCACATACCAAGGGTTTTCTTACACTAGCAATACTGGAGAATTACAGGAACATAATGGGGAGTTCTTTATACCAGAAATACTGGAAAATTATGTCACAGGAACATAATGGAGAGTAATGTTACACTAGCAATACTAAATTATGTTACACTAGCAATACTAGAGAATTGTGAAGCACTCACATACCAAGGGTTTTGTTACACTGGCATTGATGGAGAATTATGTTACAGGAACATAATGGGGAGTTCATTTACACCAGGAACACTGGAAAATTATGTCACAGAACCATAATGGAGAGTAATGTTACATTAGCAATACTGGAGAATTATTAATCTTTTTTATTATACTGTGTCATTGTCTCCCGTGTCAGCAAGGTAGCGCAAGGAAACAGACAAAAGAATGGCCCAACCCACCCACATACACATGTATATACATACACATCCACATACGCACATATATATACATATACATTTAAACATATACATATATATACATACACAGACATATACATATAAACACATGTATGTAATTCATACTTGCTGCCTTTATTCATTCCTGTCGCCACCCGACCACACATGAAATAGCATCCCCCCCTATCCACACGAGGTAGCGCAAGGAAAAGACAAAAGGCCACATTTGTTCACTCTGTCTCTAGCTGTCATGTGTAATGCACCAACACCACAGCTCCCTTTCCACATCCAGGCCCCAGATGCTTCACATGCCCTGGTTCAATCCACTGACAGCACATCAACCCCAGTGTACCACATCATTCCAATTCATTCTATCCCTTGCATGCCTTTTACCCTCCTGTATGTTCAGGCCCCAATCGCTCCAAATCTTTTTCACTCTATCCTTCCACCTCCAATCTGGTCTCCCACTTCTCCTCCTTCCCTCCACCTCTGACACACATATCCTCTCTGTCAATCTTTCCTCACTCATTCTCTCCATGTGACCAAACCATTTCAATATACCCTCTTCTGCTCTCTCAACCACGCTCTTTTTATTACCACACATCTCTCTCATCCTTTCATTACTTATTCGGTCAAACCACCTCACATCACATGATGTTTATTGTCCTCAAACATTTCATTTCCAACACATCTCCCCTCCTCCACACAACCCTATCTATAGCCCAAGCTTCACAACCATAAAACATTGTTGGAACCACTATTCCTTCAAACATACCCATTTTTGCTCGCCAAGATAACGTTCTCGCCTTCCACACATTCTTCAATGCTTATAGACCCTTCGCACCCTCCCCCACCTTGTGACTCACTTCCGCTTCCATGGTTCCATCTGCTGCCAAATCCACTCCCAGATATCAAAAACACTTTACCTTCTCTAGTTTTTCTCCATTCAAACTTACCTCCCTTGTCCCTCAACCCTACTGTACCTAATAACCTTGCTCTTATTCACATTTACTCTCAGCTTTCTTCTTTCACCCACTTTACCAAACTCAGTCACCAGCTTCTGCAGTTTCTCACCCAAATCAGCCACCAGTGCTGTATCATCAGCGAACAACAACTGACTCACTTCCCAAGCCCTCTCATCCACAACAGACAGCATACTTGCCCCTCTCTCCAAAACAGACCCATCCATAAACAAATCAAACAACCATGGAGACATCATGCACCCCTGCCACAAACCGACATTCACTGGGAACCAATCACTTTCCTCTCTTCCTACTTGTACACATGCCTTAAATCCTCAATAAAAACTTTTCACTGCTTCTAGCAACTTACCTCCCACTCTATATATTCTTAATACCTTCCACAGAGCATCTCTATCATATGCCTTCTCCAGATCTATAAATGCTACATACAAATCCATCTGTTTTCCTAAGTATTTCTCACATACATTCTTCAAAGCAAACACCTGATCCACACATCCTCTACCACTTCTGCTCTTCCCCAATCTGATGCTCTGAACATGCCTTGACCCTCTCGATAAATATCTTCCCATATAATTTCCCAGGAATACTCAACAAATTTATAACTCTACAATTTGAACACTCACCTTTATCCCCTTTGCCTTTGTACAAAGGCGCTATGCCTGCATTCTGCCACTCCTCAGGCACTGCACCATGAACCATACATACACTGGGTATTCTCACCAACCAGTCAACAACACAGTTATCCCCTTTTTTTAAATATTCACTGCAATACCATCCAACCCGCTGCCTTGCCGGCTTTCATCTTCTGCAAAGCTTTCATTATATCTTCTCTGTTTACCAAACCATTCTCCCTGACCCTCTCACATTGCATACCACCTCGACCAAAACACCCTATATCTGCCACTCTATCATCTAACACATTCAACAAACCTTCAAAATACTCACTTCATCTCCTCACATTACCACTACTTGTTATTACCTCCCCATTAGCCCCTTTTACCAACATTTCCATTTGTTCTCTTATGTTACGCACTTTATTTACCTCCTTCCAAAACATCTTTTCATTCTCCTTAAAATTTAATGATACTCTCTCAACCTCAACTCTCATTTGCCCTCTTTTTCACATCTTGCACGTTTCTCTTGACCTCTTGCCTCTTTCTTTTATACATCTCCCAGTCATCTGCACGATTTCCCTGCAAAAATCATCCAAATGCCTTTCTCCTCTCTTTCACTAAAAATCTTACTTCTTCATTCCACCACTCACTACCCTTTCTAATCTGCCCATCTCCCATGCTTCTCATGCCACAAGCATCTTTTGCTTGTGGTAGCTCACCTCCCAATTTATTTGTCTCTCAACCCTATTGAACCTAACAACATTGCTCTTATTCACATTTACTCTCAGCTTTCTTCTTTCACACACTTTACCAAACTCAGTTACCAGCTTCTGCCGTTTCTCACATGAATCAGCCACCAGCAACAACTGATTCACTTCCCAAGCTCTCTCATCTACAACAGACTGCATACTTGCCCCTCCCTCCAAAACTCTTGCATTCACCTCCCTAACAACCCCATCCATAAACAAATTAAACCATGGAGACATCACACATCCTTGCCGCAAACCGACATTCACTGGAAACCAATCACTTTCCTCTCTTCCTACTCATACATATGCCTTACATTCTTGATTTCAAGACTGCTTTTCTCTGCACACTTTATTCATGGAAATTCCATGATGCTTCTTGAAGCTTGGAAGCCATCCTTCACTATAGTCATGCTCATGTTGTAATTTTAGTTCTTTATGGAACAACTTAGCCTGGTCCATTATCATGCCACCTGACAAGTCCACTCCGTCACTCCAACACTGTCGAAACCATTCCATCATCACTCGATCATGCTCAGTACTCTTACTATCTTTCATAGTTTTTCTAATAGTCATTTGCTTCTTGGAATCGCTGTCTGCATAGAGTTTCAATATTTTCTCCCTTTGCTTCTTTTATATCATAAAAAGTTGATGAATCAATAATGTTGATGTCACACAGCTTACGCACCGAAACACCATGGTCCATTTTTTTCAACAGTTCTACTTTATCTTGAATCAATATGGACTGGTGTTTATGTTAGACACCACGACTGACACTCATATGTCTTAGAAGCCATACATTTAAGCAAAATAAGCTAAGAATCTCACAGAATTGAGGTATCACCTCCGACAAGTGCAGTATAAAGAATGGAAATAAGCACACCCTACACACAACTCCATCTGTGGCTGCCCAGTAAACTAGACTGGTGGCCACAGTACTTTCAAGTTCCTTCACGTAATTTTGCCCAGACTAAAGGAGATGCCGAACTATCAGTTGCCAGAAATTCGGTGGTGTACCTGTATTAGGAACAGATTATTGGCAAAGAAACAATTCATACGATGGAAAAACCCAAAGGGAAATATTCAAGAAACGGAGGGAACATGAGCCAATGAATACAAAACTTCCAAATGTTTTTACGGTGGATGACACAGTAATTTCAGTGTAGGAGTAAGGGGAAGGGAGTATGACTATGGAAATCTTTTAAGATTCTTAAGCAAGATATTAGCAGGATATTAAAGGATCTTGATCCACATAAGGCACATGGCCCTGATGAAATCTCACCTTATATACAGTGTGCTGAAACACTCAATACACCACTTGAGTTGCTGGAAGAGAGATCGCTCCTAAGGGAATGGACGAGAACAAATGTAGTAACTATTTCCAAGAATGAAACACGAAAATTGCATTAATCTACAAGCTGAATCTCTTACATCACTGTTTGTAAAAAACTGCTGAAGACGACCACAAAATAAACGAACGAGCCTTCTGAACATATGTTGAATGCAGCACAAGTTCAGAAGGAGGAGGACATGCATAACAAATCAATCTTTTAAACTTCTGTGACAGTGTTCACTCTGGCCTACACAAATGAGATCAGTGAGTGGACTGAGAGTTCTTAGAGTGCCAAAAAGTTTTGACACAAAGCCGTAAAACAGGAGCCACAGGCAGGCAAAAGAGGAGGAACTCCTCAAGTAGATTAAAAATGACCTGGTGAAAACTAACAATGGACACAAGCTAAGAAATCTTTGTTAAATTGGGTAACTGTACTACTTAGAGACCATTAGGGTTCGTGCTTTCAGCCACTATTGCTGCTAGTCTATGTTAGTGACTTGCCAGGATGTGAGGAATCATACATGAATATTTTTGTGGATAATGCTGAAATCAAGAGACGAAAGGTCTACAGCATTGTGAAAACCTAAAAAGAGAATTAGACAGGTTTTGACTGTAGTCATTCACATGGTATATGAAATTCCTCTAAACTTAGTAAAAGGTGATGAAGATGAGAAGGGGTGTAAGAAGGCCAAAGTATGACCATCATGTTACAAGAGACAAACATTACCAACATATGAAAGGGACTTGGGAATCATCATAGTAACCAGCCTAATCCTAGAATATCACATCAAGATGATTGTAAAGCAGGTAAATCATTTTGCATTCAGAACATGGAAATGGAGATATTAGATGAGTATGAGCAGCATATATTTAACACAAACTAGTATAAACTATGCAGCACCAATCTAGTCACTCTTCCTTAGGAAAAACAATATGTTGGAGCAAAGACGGCATCATAATAAAGGATCTGAGCTATACAAATTTCCCTTGGTAGAAGAGAGAAGAAAAAATATTTAAAAACAAAATGCAAATTTGTGAATGGATCTAATGAAGCAAAAATGAAAAGTTTTCAAAATTAAAGATGACAAGTCAAAGAAAGGGTACAACAGGACACAAAATTAAGTTACAAAAGGTGTGAAGTAATTTTATTACAAGTTTAAGAGTGTAAACTCCCTTTGCATATAGAAGAAATATGGAATAAAATACAAAACACAATACAAACACAGATGGAGTGGAACTCATTCCAGGTTTTACAAGAAACAATGAAACAAATCTTAATGAGGAGGCATACTAATACTGTATTTGGTATTTCCCAAAAGAAAAACTGACTAAAAGGGAGCAGATCTGGATAGCTAAACTTACACAGAAAAATCTAAAGCTTCAGAAGCTACAATATAGAGGTAAAATCATAATGAGAAATGCAAGTCCACTAGTTTTGATTATAGAAAGTTCTCCAAAAGGTATGATAAACCAAACTGAATCTTCAATAATAGTTATAAACAAACAATATGGATACAATATACATATTCTATCACACACACACACACACACACACACACACACACTCTCATTATCTAAAAAAAGGCAAAATTGGGTACATTTAAAGATATAACAACCCAACAATGCTGTAAAGATGTGAGGCATGGGCTATGGATGAGGATGTATGGAGGAGGGTGGATGTTTTGGATATGAAATGTTTGAGGACAATATGTGGTGTGAGGTGGTTTGACTGAGTAAGTAATAAAAAGGTCAGAAAGAGACATTGTTATAAGGAGAGTGTGGTTGAAAGGGCTGAAGAGAGTGTGCTGAAATGGTGTGGATGTATGGAAAAAGAAAAAATGAGTGAGGATAGGCTGACAAAGAGGATATATGAGTCAGAAGTGGAGGGGTCAAGGAGAAGGGAGTGACAAAATTTGAGATGGAAAAGTGGAGTGAAAAATATTGTGAGTGTTTGGGGCCTAAACAGGCAAATGAGAGAAAGGAATTCATGGGATAAGGTAAATTGCAGTGATACAGACTGAACCAGGGCATATGAAGCATCTGGGGGAAACTATGGAAAGGTCTATGGGGCCTGGTTGTGGACAGAGGGCTCTTTCAGTGCATTATACATGGCAGCTAGAGAACATATGATCACATCAGCAGGGAAGATACAAAAATGAGATAGAAGACAAAACAGTCAGTTGATATACAAGGAAAAGGAAGAGGAATTGACATTTCTATGTCTTCCATCTCATATACACATATACATACATAAACAATATACATATGCATACACAGACATATACATATATACACATGTGCATATTCATACTTGCTTGTCTTCATCCATTCCTGGCATCACACTGCCCCAAAGGAAACAGCATCACTGCCCCTGCTTCAGCGAGGTAGCGCCAGGAAAACACACAAAAAAGGTCATATTCGTTCACACTCAGTCTCTAGCTGTCATATGCAATGCACCAAAACCATAGCTCCCTATCCACATCCAGCCCCCACAAAACTTTCCATGGTTTACCCCAGATGTTTCACATGCCCTGGTTCAGTCCACTGACAGCACGTCAACCCAAGTATACCACATCGTTCTAATTCACTCTATTCCTTGCGTGCCTCGCACCCTCCTGCATGTTCAGGCCCCAATCACTCAAAATCTTTTTCACTCCATCCTTCCACCTCCAATTCAGTCTCCTGCTTCTTGTTCCCTCTTCCTCTGACACATGTATCCTCTTTGTCAACCTTTCCTCACTCGTTCTCTCCATATGTCCTAACCATTTCAACACACCCTCTTCTGCTCTCTCAACCACACTTTTAATTACCACAAGTCTCTCTTACCTTTTCGTTATTCACTCGATCAAACCACCTCACACCACACATAGTCCTTAAACATTTCATTTCCAACACATCCACTCTCCTCCATTCAATCCAATCTACAGCATATGCCTTACAACCATATAATATTGTTGGAACTACTATTCCTTCAAACATATATATGCATATATATACTATTCCCTCAAAGGCCCAGTCCTCTGTTCTTAACGCTACCTCGCTAATGCGGGAAATGGCAAATAGTATGAAAGAAAGAAAGAATTATGCACTGAAAGAATTAAATTAAATGGGAGGGTATTGATTGAGAGGGTGAAGGCATGTACAGAGCATCAGGTTGGGGAAGAGCAGTGTGGTTTCAGAAGTGGTAGAGGATGTGTGGATCAGGTGTTTGCTTTGAAGAATGTATGTGAGAAATACTTAGAAAAGCAAATGGATTTGTATGTAGCATTTATGGATCTGGAGAAGGCACATGAGAGAGTTGATAGAGATGCTCTGTGGAAGGTATTATGAATATATGGTGTGGGAGGCAAGTTGTTAGAAGCAGTGAAAAGTTTTTATCGAGGATGTAAGGCATGTGTACGTGTAGGAAGAGAGGAAAGTGATTGGTTCTCAGTGAATGTAGGTTTGCGGCAGGGGTGTGTGATGTCTCCATGGTTGTTTAATTTGTTTATGGATGGGGTTGTTAGGGAGGTGAATGCAAGAGTTTTGGAAAGAGGGGCAAGTATGAAGTCTGTTGGGGATGAGAGAGCTTGGGAAGTGAGTCAGTTGTTATTCGCTGATGATACAGCGCTGGTGGCTGATTCATGTGAGAAACTGCAGAAGCTGGTGACTGAGTTTGGTAAAGTGTGTGAAAGAAGAAAGTTAAGAGTAAATGTGAATAAGAGCAAGGTTATTAGGTACAGTAGGGTTGAGGGTCAAGTCAATTGGGAGGTGAGTTTGAATGGAGAAAAACTGGAGGAAGTGAAGTGTTTTAGATATCTGGGAGTGGATCTGGCAGCGGATGGAAACATGGAAGCGGAAGTGGATCATAGGGTGGGGGAGGGGGCGAAAATCCTGGGAGCCTTGAAGAATGTGTGGAAGTCGAGAACATTATCTCGGAAAGCAAAAATGAGTATGTTTGAAGGAATAGTGGTTCCAACAATGTTGTATGGTTGCGAGGCGTGGACTATGGATAGAGTTGTGCGCAGGAGGATGGATGTGCTGGAAATGAGATGTTTGAGGACAATGTGTGGTGTGAGGTGGTTTGATCGAGTAAGTAATGTAAGGGTAAGAGAGATGTGTGGAAATAAAAAGAGCGTGGTTGAGAGAGCAGAAGAGGGTGTTTTGAAATGGTTTGGTCACATGGAGAGAATGAGTGAGGAAAGATTGACCAAGAGGATATATGTGTCGGAGGTGGAGGGAACGAGGAGAAGAGGGAGACCAAATTGGAGGTGGAAAGATGGAGTGAAAAAGATTTTGTGTGATCGGGGCCTGAACATGCAGGAGGGTGAAAGGAGGGCAAGGAATAGAGTGAATTGGAGCGATGTGGTATACCGGGGTTGACGTGCTGTCAGTGGATTGAATCAAGGCATGTGAAGCGTCTGGGGTAAACCATGGAAAGCTGTGTAGGTATGTATATTTGCGTGTGTGGACGTATGTATATACATGTGTATGGGGGTGGGTTGGGCCATTTCTTTCGTCTGTTTCCTTGCGCTACCTCGCAAACGCGGGAGACAGCGACAAAGCAAAAAAAAAAATATATATATATATATATATATATACGTATATATATATATATATATATATATATATATATATATATATATATATATATATATATATATATATATATATATATATATATATATATCATATAGGAGGGTATTGATTGAGAGGGTGAAGGCATGTACAGAGCATCAGATTGGGGAAGAGCAGTGTGGTTTCAGAAGTGGTAGAGGATGTGTGGATCAGTTGTTTGCTTTGAGGAATGTATATGAGAAATACTTAGAAAAGCAAATGGATTTGTATGTAGCATTTATGGATCTGGAGAATGCATATGATAGAGTTGATAGAGATGCTCTGTGGACGTTATTAAGAATATATTGTGTGGGAGGCAAGTTGTTAGAAGCAGTGAAAAGTTTTTATTGAGGATGTACAGAGCATCAGATTGGGGAAGAGCAGTGTGGTTTCAGAAGTGGTAGAGGATGTGTGGATCAGGTGTTTGCTTTGAAGAATGTATGTGAGAAATATTTAGAAAAGAAAATGGATTTGTATGTAGCATTTATGGATCTGGAGAAGGCATATGATAGAGTTGATAGAGATGCTCTGTGGAAGGTATTAAGAATATATGGTGTGGGAGGCAAGTTGTTAGAAGCAGTGAAAAGTTTTTATTGAGGATGAAAGGCATGTGTACGTGTAAGAAGAGAGGAAAGTGATTGGTTCTCAGTGAATGTTGGTTTGCAGCAGGGGTGCGTGATGTCTCCATGGTTGTTTGATTTGTCTATGGATGGGGTTGTTAGGGAGGTGAATGCAAGAGTTTTGGAAAGAGGGGTAAGTACACAGTCTGTTGTGGATGAAAGAGCTTGGGAAGTGAGTCAGTTGTTGTTTGCTGATGATACAGTGCTGGTGGATGATTCGGGTGAGAAACTTCAGAAGCTGGTGACTGAGTTTGGTAAAGTGTGTGAAAGAAGAAAGCTGAGAGTAAATGTGAATAAGAGCAAGTTATAAGGTACAGTAGGGTTGAGGGACAAGTCAATTGGGAGGTAAGTTTGCATGGAGAAAAACTGGAGGAAGTGAAGTGTTTAGATATCTGGGAGTGGATCTGGCAGCGGATGGAACCATGGAAGCGGAAGTGAATCATAGGGTGGGGGAGGGGGCGAAAGTTTTGGGAGCGTTGAAAAATGTGTGGAAGTCGAGAACGTTATCTTGCAAAGCAAAAATGGGTATGTTTGAAGGAATAGTGGTTCCAACAATGTTATACGGTTGCAAGGTGTGGGCTATAGATAGAGTCGTGCAAAGGAGGGTGGATGTGCTGGAAATGAGATGTTTGAGGACAATATCTAGTGTGAGGTGGTTTGATCGAGTAAGTAATGAAAGGGTAAGAGAGATGTGTGGTAATAGAAAGAGTGTAGTTGAGAGAGCAGAATAGGGTGTTTTGAAATGGTTTGGTCACATGGAGAGAATGAGTGAGGAAAGATTGACAAAGAGGATATATTGTGTCCGAGGTGGAGGGAACGAGGAGAAGTGGGAGACCAAATTGGAGGTGGAAAGATGGAGTGAAAAACATTTTGAGTGATAAGGGCTTGAACATGCAGGAGGGTGAAAGGCGTGCAAGGAATATAACGAATTGGAACGATTTGGTATACAGGGGTCGACGTGCTGTCAATGGATTGAACCAGGGCATTTGAAGCGTTTGGGGGTAAACCATGCAAAGTTTTGTGGGGCCTAGATGTGGAAAGGGTACTGCGGTTTCGGTACATTATACATGACAGCTAGAGACTGAGTGTGAACGAATGTGGCCTTTGTTGTCTTTTCCTAGCGCTACCTTGCACACATACGCGGGGGGAGTGGGTTGTCATTTCATGTGTAGCGGGGTGGCGACGGGAATGAATAAGGGCAGACAGTATGAATTATATACATGTGTATATATGTATATGTCTGTGTATATATATATATATATATATATATATATATATATATATATATATATATATATATATATATATATATATACGTTGAGATGTATAGGTATGTATATTTGCGAGTGTGGACGTGTATGTATATACATGTGTATGTGGGTGGGTTGGGCCATTCTTTCGTCTGTTTCCCTGCACTACCTTGCTAATGCGGGAGACAGCGACAAAGTGAAATAAATACATAAATATATTTATTGATTTATTTTGCTTTGTCACTGGCTCCCGCGTTTGTGAGGTAGTGCAAGGAAACAGACGAAAGAAATGGCCCAACCCACCCCCATACACAATGTACACACACACACACGTCCACACACACACAAATATACATACCTATACATCTCAATGTACACATATATATACACACACAGACACATACATATATACCCATGCACACAATTCACACTGTCTGCCCCTATTCATTCCCATCCCCACCTCACCACACATGGAATACCATCACCCTCCCCCCTCATGTGTGCGAGGTAGCACTAGGAAAAGACAAGAAAGGCCCCATTCGTTCACATTCAGTCTCCAGCTGTCACGCAAAAATGCCCGAAACCACAGCTCCCTTTCCACATCCAGGCCCCACACAACTTTCCATGGTTTACCCCAGACACTTCACATGCCCTGATTCAATCCACTGACAGCACGTCAACCCCGGTATACCACATCGATCCAATTCACTCTATTCCTTGCCCTCCTTTCACCCTCCTGCATGTTCAGGCCCCGATCACACAAAATCTTTTTCACTCCATCTTTCCACCTCCAATTTGGTCTCCCGCTTATCCTCGTTCCCTCCACCTCCGACACATATATCCTCTTGGTCAATCTTTCCTCACTCATTCTCTCCATGCACCCAAACCATTTCAAAACACCCTCTTCTGCTCTCTCAACCATGCTCTTTTTATTTCCACACATCTCTCTTACCCTTACATTACTTACTCGATCAAACCACCTCACACCACACATTGTCCTCAAACATCTCATTTCCAGCACATCCACCCTCCTGCGCACAACTCTATCCATAGCCCACGCCTCGCAACCATACAACATTGTTGGAACCACTATTCCTTCAAACATACCCATTTTTGCTTTCCGAGATAATGTTCACCACTTCCACACATTCTTCAAGGCTCCCAGGATTTTCGCCCCCTCCCCCACCCTATGATCCACTTCCGCTTCCATGGTTCCATCCGCTGCCAGATCCACTCCCAGATATCTAAAACACTTTACTTCCTCCAGCTTTTCTCCATTCAAACTTACCTCCCAATTGACTTGACCCTCAACCCTACTGTACCTAATAACCTTGCTCTTATTCACATTTACTCTTAACTTTCTTCTTTCACACACTTTACCAAACTCAGTCACCAGCTTCTGCAGTTTCTCACATGAATCAGCCACCAGCGCTGTATCATCAGCGAACAACAACTGACTCACTTCCCAAGCTCTCTCATCCACAACAGACTTCATACTTGCCTCTTTCCAAAACTCTTGCATTCACCTCCCTAACAACCCCATCCATAAACAAATTAAACAACCATGGAGACATCACACACCCCTGCCGCAAACCTACATTCACTGACAACCAATCACTTTCCTCTCTTCCTACACGTACACATGCCTTACATCCTCGATAAAAACTTTTCACTGCTTCTAACAACTTGCCTCCCACACCATATATTCATAATACCTTCCACAGAGCATCTCTATCAACTCTCTCATGTGCCTTCTCCAGATCCATAAATGCTACATACAAATCCATTTGCTTTTCTAAGTATTTCTCACATACATTCTTCAAAGCAAACACCTGATCCACTACCACTTCTGAAACCACACTGCTCTTCCCCAATCTGATGCTCTGTACATGCCTTCACCCTCTCAATCAATACCCTCCCATATAATTTACCACGAATACTCAACAAACTTATACCTCTGTAATTTGAGCAATCACTCTTATCCCCTTTGCCTTTGTACAATGGCACTATGCATGCATTCCGCCAATCCTCAGGCACCTCACCATGAGTCATACATACATTAAATAACCTTACCAACCAGTCAACAATACAGTCACCCCCTTTCTTAATAAATTCCCTTGTCTTATGCACTTTATTTACCTCCTTCCAGAACATCTTTTTATTCTCCCTAAAATTTAATGATACTCTCTCACCACAACTCTCATTTGCCCTCTTTTTCACCTCTTGCACCTTTCTCTTGACCTCCTGTCTCTTTCTTTTATACATCTCCCACTCAATTGCATTTTTTCCCTGCAAAAATCGTCCAAATGCCTCTCTCTTCTCTTTCACTAATAATCTTACTTCTTCATCCCACCACTCACTACCCTTTCTAATCAACCCACCTCCCACTCTTCTCATGCCACAAGCATCTTTTGCGCAATCCATCACTGATTCCCTAAATACATCCCATTCCTCCCCCACTCCCCTTACTTCCATTGTTCTCACCTTTTTCTATTCTGTACTCAGTCTCTCCTGGTACTTCCTCACACAAGTCTCCTTCCCAAGCTCACTTACTCTCACCATCCTCTTCACCCCAACATTCACTCTTCTTTTCTGAAAACCCATACAAAACTTCACCTTAGTCTCCACAAGATAATGATCAGACATCCCTCCAGTTGCACCTCTCAGCACATTAACATCCAAAAGTCTCTCTTTCGCACACCTGTCAATTAACACGTAATCCAATAGCGCTGTCTGGCCATCTCTCCTACTTACATAAGTATACTTATGTATATCTCGCTTTTTAAACCAGGTATTCCCAATCACCAGTCCTTTTTCAGCACATAAATCTACAAGCTCTTCACCATTTCCATTTACAACACTGAACACCCCATGTATACCAATTATTCCCTCAACTGCCACATTACTCACCTTTGCATTCAAATCACCCATCACTATAACCCGGTCTCATGCATCAAAACCACTAACACACTCATTCAGCTGCTCCCAAAACACTTGCCTCTCATGATCTTTCTTCTCATGCCCAGGTGCATATGCACCAATAATCACCCATCTCTCTCCATCAACTTTCAGTTTTACCCATATCAATCGAAAATTTACTTTCTTACATTCTATCACATACTCCCACAACTCCTGTTTCAGGAGTAGTGCTACTCCTTCCCTTGCTCTTGTCCTCTCACTAACCCCTGACTTTACTCCCAAGACATTCCCAAACCACTCCTCACCTATACCCTTGAGCTTCATTTCACTTAGAGCCAAAACATCCAGGTTCCTTTCCTCAAACATACTACCTATAAATATATATATATATATATATATATATATATATATATATATATATATATATAGTTTGAATGGAGAAAAACTGGAGGAAGTGAAGTGTTTTAGATATCTGGGAGTGGATCTGGCAGCGGATGGAACCATGGAAGCGGAAGTGGATCATAGGGTGGGGGAGGGGGCGAAAATTCTGGGGGCCTTGAAGAATGTGTGGAAGTCGAGAACATTATCTCGGAAAGCAAAAATGGGTATGTTTGAAGGAATAGTGGTTCCAACAATGTTGTATGGTTGCGAGGCGTGGGCTATGGATAGAGTTGTGCGCAGGAGGATGGATGTGCTGGAAATGAGATGTTTGAGGACAATGTGTGGTGTGAGGTGGTTTGATCGAGTGAGTAACGTAAGGGTAAGAGAGATGTGTGGAAATAAAAAGAGCGTGGTTGAGAGAGCAGAAGAGGGTGTTTTGAAGTGGTTTGGGCACATGGAGAGAATGAGTGAGGAAAGATTGACCAAGAGGATATATGTGTCGGAGGTGGAGGGAACGAGGAGAAGAGGGAGACCAAATTGGAGGTGGAAAGATGGAGTGAAAAAGATTTTGTGTGATCGGGGCCTGAACATGCAGGAGGGTGAAAGGAGGGCAAGGAATAGAGTGAATTGGAGCGATGTGGTATACCGGGGTTGACGTGCTATCAGTGGATTGAATCAAGGCATGTGAAGCGTCTGGGGAAAACCATGGAAAGCTGTGTAGGTATGTATATTTGCGTGTGTGGACGTATGTATATACATGTGTATGGGGGGGGGGGTTGGGCCATTTCTTTCGTCTGTTTCCTTGCGCTACCTCGCAAACGCGGGAGACAGCGACAAAGTATTAAAAAAAAAAAAAAAATATATATATATATATATATATATATATATATATATATATATATATATATATATATATATATATATATATATATATATATATATATTTATTTTATATTATCCTCGGGAAAGGGGCAAAAGAATACTTCCCATGCATTCTCCGTGTGTTGTAGAAGGCGACTAAAGGGGACGGGAGCAGAGGGCAAGAAACCCTCCCCTCCTTGTATTTTAACTTTCTAAAAGGGGAAAAAGAAGGAGTCAAATGGGGAGTGCTCATCCTCCTCGGAGGCTCAGATTGGGGTGTCTAAATGTGTGTGGATGTAACCAAGATGAGAAAAAAGGATGTATGTATGGCTCATGGTGAAGTGCCTGAGGATTGGCGGAATGCATGCATAGTGCCATTGTCCAAAGGCAAAGGGGATAAAGGTGAGTGTTCAAATTACAGAGGTATAAGTTTGTCGAGTATTCCTGGGAAATTGTATGGGAGGGTAATGATTGAGAGGGTGAAGGCATGTACAGAGCATCAGACTGGGGAGGACCAGTGTGGTTTCAGATGTGGTAGAGGATGTGTGGATCAGGTGTTTGCTTTGAAGCATGTATGTGAGAAATACTTAGAAAAACAAATGGATGTAGCATTTATGGATCTGGAGAAGGCATATGATAGAGTTGATAGAGATGCTCTGTGGAAGGTATTAAGAGTATATAGTGTGGGAGGCAAGTTGTTTGAAGCAGTGAAAAGTTTTAATCAAGGATGTAATGCATGGGTACGAATAGGAAGAGAGGAAAGTGATTGGTTCTCAGTGAATGTCAGTTTGCAGCAGGGGTGCGTGATGTCTCCATGGTTGATTAATTTGTTTATGGATGGGGTTGTTAGGGAGGTGAATGCAAGAGTTTTGGAGAGAGGGACAAGTATGCTGAGGACTTGGGAAAAGAGTCAGTTTTTGTTTGCTGATGATACAGCACTGGTGGCTGATTTGGGTGAGAAAGTGCAGAAGCTGTTGACTGAGTTTGGTAAAGTGTGTGAAAGAAAAAAGCTGAGAGTAAATGTTAATAAGAGCAAGGTTTTTAGGTGCAGTAGGGTTGAGGGACAAGTCAATTGGGAGGTAAGTTTGAATGGAGAAAAACTGGAGGACGTGAAGTGTTTTAGATATCTGGGAGTGGATTTGGCAGCAGATGGAACCATGGAAGCAGAAGTGAGTCACAGGGTGGGGGAGGGGGTGAAGGTTCTGAGGGCATTGAAGAATGTGTGGAAGGCAAGAACGTTATCTTGGAGAGCAAAAATGGGTATGTTTGAAGAAATAGTGGTTCCAACAACATTATATGATTGCAAGGCATGGGCTATGGATAGGGTTGAGCGGTGGAGGGTGGATGTGATGGAAATGAAATGTTTGAGGACAACATGTGGTGTGACATGGTTTGATTAAGTAATGAAAGGGTAAGAGAGATGTGTGGTAATAAAAACAGTGCGGTTGAGAAAGCAGAAGAGGGTGTATTGAAATGGTTTGGTCACATGGAGAGAATGAGTGAGGGAAGGCTGACAAAAAGGATATATATCTGTCAGAGGTGGAGGGAACGAGGAGAAGTGGGAGACCAAATCAAAGGTGGAAAGATGGAGTGAAAAAGATTTTGAGCAATCACGGCCTGAACATACAGGAGGGTGAAAGGCGTGCAAGGAATAGAGTGAACTGGAACGATGTGGTATACTGGGGTCAACGTGCTGTCAATGGATTGAAACAGGGCATGTGAATTGTTTAGGTAAACCATGGAAAGTTTTTTGGGGCCTGGATGTGGAAAGGGAGCTGTGGTTTCAGTGCATTACACATGACAGCTAGAGACTGAGAGTGAACAAACAAGACCTTTGTTGGCTTTTCCTAGCACTACCTCACACGCATGCAGGGGGAGGAGGGGTGTTTCTCTGTGTGTGGCAGGGTGGCAATGGGAATGGATTAAGGCAGCAAGTATGAATATGTACATGTGTATATATGTATATGTCTATGTATGTATATGTATAAACAAATTAAACAACCATGGAGACATCACACACCCCTGCCGCAAACCTACATTCACTGAGAACCAATCACTTTCCTCTCTTCCTACACGTACACATGCCTTACATCCTCGATAAAAACTTTTCACTGCTTCTAACAACTTGCCTCCCACACCATATATTCTTAATACCTTCCACAGAGCATCTCTATCAACTCTATCATATGCCTTCTCCAGATCCATAAATGCTACATACAAATCCATTTGCTTTTCTAAGTATTTCTCACATACATTCTTCAAAGCAAACACCTGATCCACACATCCTCTACCACTTCTGAAACCGTTGTAAAGGAGGTAAATGCAAGAGTCCTGGAAAGAGGGGCAAGTATGAAGTCTGTTGGGGATGAGAGAGCTTGGGAAGTGAGTCAATTGTTGTTCGCTGATGATACAGCGCTGGTGGCTGATTCATGTGAGAAACTGCAGAAGCTGGTGACTGAGTTTGGTAAAGTGTGTGGAAGAAGAAAGTTGAGAGTAAATGTGAATATGAGCAAGGTTATTAGGTACAGTAGGGGTGAGGGTCAAGTCAATTGGGAGGTGAGTTTGAATGGAGAAAAACTGGAGGAAGTGAAGTGTTTTAGATATCTGGGAGTGGATCTGTCAGCGGATGGAACCATGGAAGCGGAAGTGGATCATAGGGTGGGGGAGGGGGCGAAAATTTTGGGAGCCTTGAAAAATGTGTGGAAGTCGAGAACATTATCTCGGAAAGCAAAAATGGGTATGTTTGAGGGAATAGTGGTTCCAACAATGCTGTATGGTTGCGAGGCGTGGGCTATGGATAGAGATGTGCGCAGGAGGATGGATGTGCTGGAAATGAGATGTTTGAGGACAATGTGTGGTGTGAGGTGGTTTGATCGAGTAAGTAACGTAAGGGTAAGAGAGATGTGTGGAAATAAAAAGAGCGTGGTTGAGAGAGCAGAAGAGGGTGTTTTGAAATGGTTTGGGCACATGGAGAGAATGAGTGAGGAGAGATTGACCAAGAGGATATATGTGTCGGAGGTGGAGGGAACGAGGAGAAGAGGGAGACCAAATTGGAGGTGGAAAGATGGAGTGAAAAAGATTTTGTGTGATCGGGGCCTGAACATGCAGGAGGGTGAAAGGAGGGCAAGAAATAGAGTGAATTGGAGTCATGTGGTATACAGGGGTTGACGTGCTGTCAGTGGATTGAAGCAAGGCATGTGAAGCGTCTGGGGTAAACCATGGAAAGCTGTGTAGGTATGTATATTTGCGTGTGTGGACGTGTGTATGTACATGTGTATGGGGGGGGGGGTTGGGCCATTTCTTTCGTCTGTTTCCTTGCGCTACCTCGCAAACGCGGGAGACAGCGACAAAGTATAAAAAAAAAAAAAAAAAAAAAAAAAATGTATATGTATGTATACGTTGAAATTTCTACAGTTATTTCCTTTGTATTCATTAAATGTCATATCAATACAACACTCACAAAATAGACACAGGCTGCAGGAGAAACAAAAATTAAGGAAAATGTTAAAAGTGATAAACAGTAAACTACAAAAATAAATGTTAAAGAATCAACTGAACTTAGCAACATATAGACTTGACTGGCCATGGGTTTTCAATGAAGCTTTGGCAATTCCTGTTCAACCTATTTATGTGTGGAACCCCCATTCCTTCCCTTCTCAAGCAGAATGAATTTTGGTGCTAAAAAGTAAGCCATGCTAAATGAAATCCAAGCAAACTGAGGAGGGTGTTAATAATCAAATTGCCTTCACTCCAATATCAACTAATGACTGATGTTATGAGATATCCCGTTAAGTTTAATGAAAATATGACATTATCATGCACAGTCAGGGAACACAAACAAAATTTTAAGACATTTATATATGGATGGAAAGATGAATACATTATTAGGAACTATCCTCACACATCCATTAGATTTTATTCATTATGTGGATGATTCATTTGTACTTTCTGACCTGTACAACTAGCTATCAGAGGAGTTACACAAGAAAGATGCCCACATGAAAAATTTGTGTAATATCAATACATGCATTTCCTTTTTGAGTTAGAAGGATGAACCCTTAAACTGTTTGAGATTCCTGATGCTGATATCTTATAAGGTCATTTTAAAGTGCAGTGCATGGTTTATTACTGCATTTTCATATTAATGCTATATTCTTCTCATCTATTATCTTTTACAGCTCCTTATTCAACATGGACAAAGGTATGTCCCAAATGAGTAAGTCAGTTAAAAAAAAAAGTTATAAAATGAGTTCATCCAAAAGAAAGAAAAATACAAAGATGCAAAGGTACACAACAAAGACCTTATTTCATAAGTGGAAAGGTTCTAAGGAGATGGAAAGACAAAAGGAAGAGTTCCTCTGCTTCACTATACGAGGAGAGAAGGAAAATCATTACAGCCAAATCTAATGCAACTCATTACACCACTGAAATAAGGACAGAAGAAGCTACCTTAAAACCTGTGTCCAAGTCTTAAGGGATGAAAATAACAAAAAGGTTATGGGAGCAGTTGTCAAAATAACACTTATCAAATTCATTATTATTTCATTAGCACATATGCTATGTAAATATAAAAGGTACATTTTGTATAATGATTGTCAAATATGCAGAAAACAGGCATTTATTACATTAATATAATTTTTCAATTAACAAAAATACTTTGGCTGACAGAGAAATTATCTCAATCAGTTAGTCTCAGTAAGGAAAGCCTAACAGTAATTATGGTATGATAAAGGCCATCTCTGATTTTACATGAAAGAAACCTTAGGCAATGAAATGCACACCATGTATTCTCCATCAGAAAATGATAATAAAAATGAAGCTACGTTTGATGAAAAATAGAAAGTATTTATGACAAAACAGAGGCTATATAAAACAAATATGGTGCGGTAGGAACTATATGGTATGAAACAGTAACTACCTGCATCCAAAACAGACACATTAATGTTGACAAAGCAACCTAAGATCAGAAAGTAATTATAACTCTAATAAAACAAAAATTACAAATAAGTTACCAGAGTTGAGAGAAAGAAGAGGAATCAGAATATCAAGAGTGCAGTATTTTTAGAGCAAGTATGAGGGCTGAGCAGCTTTTGCAACTTGCAGAGGTGCAGATATGAAGGAGACTGCTGGAAAGTGGGAGGTTCTTCGGTGACCTAACTGGTGAACATGAACATAAGTTATAAGGAGCTGGTGTACTGAGTAAACATCAGAAGAATATGGTATATGGAATATCAGATATACATCTACAGAAAATAAAGAGGGAGGAAGTATCAGATGCATATCGCTAGAAGATAATGGAAAATGGAATGTTAGATATACATTAGTAGAAGATAAAGAAAAAAGGAGTATCAGATTCATATCACTATAAGATAATACAAGATAAGTGTCAGATACCATCAGCTGAAGATGATGGAAGGTGAAGTAGTAGATACACATCAGCAGGAGGTAGTGGAAGATGGCATATTGGATACATATTAGCATAAGAAAATGAAAGGTGGCATAATGGATGCACATTAGTGGGCAACAGAAGGGAGACAGAACATTAGGTACACATCAGTATAACACAGCAAAAGATGGTTTAATATATACAGTGCAAAGTGGTGGACAAAAGAGAGGTGGTATATTTGATATATATCAACGGAAGCCTTTGGGGGATAGCTTAGTTGATACACATCAACAGAAAATAGCAGGAACTGGCAGTGTGGATACATATTAGCAGGTGAGTGTGAGATGGAATACTGTATTTACTGAAAATCAGAATTAGCTGGTGCATGTGTGTGTGTGTGTGTGTGTGTGTGTGTGTGTGTGTGTGTGTGTGTGTGTGCGTGCGTGTGGTAGGGGGGGATACTGAATACACATCACCAGAAGATGACAAAATCTGCACATGTTCACATAACAATAGTGGATTCCTTAGAAACAGAAACTATCAATAATAAATAGCAATAAAAATCAAAAAGTAAATGTAAAAAGACATCAATTTGCAGAGCAAAAACTTGAAGTGCCACAATGGAAAATACACATCGCACATGCAAAAATATCATAAACAAAAAAGGAAATAAAAAGTTAGAGTAAAGATTTAAGAGGAAAAGTAGACACTAAATATGTCACAAAAGAAAATATACATGAAGTTTAAGAAAATATAAAGGGTGCAGGTGTGTATATCAGTCAAACAATGTGAAGCAAACTTAACTAACCTTCAACTGCTTCTGCACAACCTTCATAGGACCTAATCTTAAATAGCCATCTGTCTGCAATAAAATGAATATCATAAATTACATAAGGGAAAAGGGGATAAGAGTGAGTGCTCAAATTACAGAGGTATAAGTTTGTTGAGTATTCCTGGTAAATTATATGGAAGGGTATTGATTGAGAGGGTGAAGGCATGTACACAGCATCAGATTGGGGAAGAGCAGTGTGGTTTCAGAAGTGGTAGAGGATGTGTGGATCAGGTGTTTGCTTTGAAGAATGTATGTGAGAAATACTTAGAAAAGCAAATGGATTTGTATGTAGCATTTATGGATCTGGAGAAGGCATATGATAGAGATGATAGAGATGCTCTGTGGAAGGTATTAAGAATATATGGTGTGGGAGGCAAGTTGTTAGAAGCAGTGAAAAGTTTTTATCGAGGATGTAAGGCGTGTGTACGTGTGGGAAGAGAGGAAAGTGATTGGTTCTCAGTGAATGTAGGTTTGCGGCAGGGGTGTGTGATATCTCCATGGTTGTTTAATTTGTTTATGGATGGGGTTGTTAGGGAGGTGAATGCAAGAGTTTTGGAAAGAGGGGCAAGTATGAAGTCTGTTGTGGATGAGAGAGCTTGGGAAGTGAGTTAGTTGTTGTTCGCTGATGATACAGCGCTGGTGGCTGATTCATGTGAGAAACTGCAGAAGCTGGTGACTGAGTTTGGTAAAGTGTGTGAAAGAAGAAAACTGAGAGTAAATGTGAATAAGAGCAAGGTTATTAGGTATGGTAGGGTTGAGGGACAAGTGAATTGGGAGGTAAGTTTGAATGGAGCAAAAGTGGAGGAAGTGAAGTGATTTAGATATCTGGGAGTGGATTTGGCAGTGGATGGAACCATGTAAGCGGAAGTGAATCAGTGGGTGGGGGAGGGGGCGAAAATCCTGGGAGCCTTGAAGAATGTGTGGAAGTCGAGAACATTATCTCGGAAAGCAAAAATGGGTATGTTTGAAGGAATAGTGGTTCCAACAATGTTGTATGGTTGCGAGGCATGGGCTATGGATAGAGTTGTGCGCAGGAGGGTGGATGTGCTGGAAATGAGATGTTTGAGGACAATGTGTGGTGTGAGGTGGTTTGATCGAGTAAGTAATGTAAGGGTAAGAGAGATGTGTGGAAATAAAAGAGCGTGGTTGAGAGAGCAGAAGAGGGTGTTTTGAAATGGTTTGGGCACATGGAGAGAATGAGTGAGGAAAGATTGACCAAGAGGATATATGTGTCGGAGGTGGAGGGAACGAGGAGAAGTGGGAGACCAAATTGGAGGTGGAAAGATGGAGTGAAAAAGATTTTGAGTGATTGGGGCCTGAACATGCAGGAGGGTGAAAGGCGGGCAAGGAATAGAGTGAATTGGATCAATGTGGTATACCGGGGTTGACGTGCTGTCAGTGGATTGAATCAGGGCATGTGAAGCATCTGGGGTAAACCATGGAATGTTGTGTGGGGCCTGGATGTGGAAAGGGAGCTGTGGTTTCGGGCATTATTGCATGACAGCTAGAGACTGAGTGTGAACGAATGGGTCCTTTGTTGTCTTTTCCTAGCGCTACCTCGCACACATGAGGGGGGAGGGGGATGGTATTCCCTGTGTGGCGAGGTGGCGATGGGAATGAATAAAGGCAGACAGTGTGAATTGTGTGCATGGGTATATATGTATGTGTCTGTGTGTGTATATATATCTGTACAGTGAGATGTATAGGTATGTATATTTGTGTGTGTGGATGTGTATGTATATACATGTGTATGGGGGTGGGTTGGGCCATTTCTTTCGTCTGTTTCCTTGCGCTACCTCGCAAACGCGGGAGACCGACAAAGCAAAATAAATATACAATAAATAAATTACATAAACTTTCCAATTAAGGAATGAATTCCCCAAACATACAGTCTAATCTCAAATAACTTGGTCAAATTAACAATGTACAAAAATACATTCTAATACAGAAAACAAAAGTACAAAATAGAATTCTAAGAATATAATCAAAACCGTAATAAAATAATTTACACATTTTATCAAAACTGATGAAATTTACAATCAATCTATCAAAGCTATAATAATAATAATACCTTTTAGCTATCTACTATCTGCTTATCTTAACTATAACAACTGCACCTAGATAAACAATGTAGACATAACTGAAAAATTATCAACACTGTCAACTGAAATCGATGTTCAACCTATGTGAATAACATAAGTATATGTGTGTACATATGAGCTGTCTAGTGTACATGTGGCTGACTGTAGTGTGTGGACAACTGACCTGTGTGATTTGTGGATGACTGACCTTTGTGATGTGTGGATGACTAACCTTTGTGATGTGTGGATGACTGACCTCTAGGATGTGTGGATGACTGACCTATGTGATGCATGGATGACTGACTTGTATGGTGTGCGAACCATTGAACTGGTACTTGGATGACTCACTGGTGTGGCGTCTGGATGATTACAACTAAGATGTGTGGTATGTGGATGACTAACATGTACAATGCATGGATGTCTGACGTTAAAGATAACTGAGGTGTGAATGACATATCTAAATAGTGCCAAAGAATGTGAGTAAATGAAACATGAGATATCCAGTGACTGACCTGTGTGAAGTTTGTATGAGTGAACTATGTAGCCTGAGATGAATGACATAAGAAGTGTGATGTATCTCCTGTGTGGTATGACATGATTAATCTTGGGAGTGTGTCAGGACTGACCCCTACATAAAACTGATATTAATGACATATCTACAAGGTGTATGGTGTGTGACTAACTTACTGTGTTGGATGTGGATGACTGACCTGAAATGTGTAATACCTGACCAGGGTGGTGTTTGGATGTACCTGTGAGGGATGTGGAAAACTGACCTGTGTGGTACATGGATGACTGATGCTTGGTGTGTAGACAATTGACTTATGAGGTGTGTTACAAGTGAGATGTAGGAAGTGTGATAACTGAACTTTATGGTGTCTGATGAGTGACCTGTATGGTGTGGATGAGTGACCTGCGTGGTGTGTGGATGAATGACTGGCATGGTGTGAAGACTGGTTAGTGTAGTTTGTAATGACTGAGCTGTACTATATTCAAATGATTATGTTACGCTAGGATGGCTTACATCCAATATGTGGAGAACAGTAGTGACCCGTGTGAGCAAATGACCTTCATGGTGACCTTTGTGAGCCCCTGACCTGTCAGGTGTATCGGCAACTGATCTTTGAATAGCATGGATTACTGAATGTGTGGCTCTAATATGGAGAAGTAATCTCTGTTGGACTTGAATTGTGCACCTGTAGTGAGTCTAAGAAACTGACCAGTGGAGGGTGTACAGTGGTGAGCCCTTGTGGATATGACCAGTGGAAGTTATACAGTGGTGACCCTAGTAGTCATGACCAGTGGAGGGTGCACAATGGTGACCCCCTAGTGGTAGTGACCACTGGAGGATGTACAGAGGTGAGCCCCAGTGGTCATAGCCAGTGGAGGGTGCACAGTGGTGATCCCTTGTGGTACTGACCGTGAAGAGTGTACAGAGGTGGGGCCCAGTGGTCATAACCAGTAGAGGGTGTACAGTGGTGACCCACAGTGGTCATGACCAGTGGAGGGTGTACAGTGGTGATCCCCAGTAGTCATGACCAAAAGAGGATATACATTGGTGATCCCTAATGGTCATGACCAGTGGAAGATGTACTGTGATGATCCCCAGTGTTCATGACGGTGGACGGTGTACAGAGGTGAGCCCCAGTGGTCATAACCCGTGGAGGTTGCTCAGTGGTGACTCCAAGTGGTAGTGACCAGTGGAGGGTGCACATTGGTGACCCCCAGTGGTCATGAACAGTTAAGGGTGCACAATGGTGACCGCTAATGATAATGACCAGTGGAGGGGGTACAATGGTGACCCACAGTGGTCATGACCAGTGGAGGGTGTACAGTGGTGATCCCCAGTGGGCATGACTTGTGGAGGGTGATCCTCAATGGTGATTCCCAGTGGACATGACCAGTGTAGGGTGAACGATGGTGATCCCCAGTGGTCATGACCAGTGGAGGGTGTACAATGAAGACCCCCAGTGGTCATGACCAGTGGAGGGTGTACAGTGTAGACCCCCAGTTGTCATAACCAGTGGAGGGTGATCCTCAGTGGTGATGGAGTACTCACCTGTGTCGGGTGGGGTCGGTCCCAGGCGTAGGGGTAACTGGAGCGGGAGTGGCCATGTTGGTTCACCCCAGACGGACCTGTGGAGGACGTCATCATCACTACATCAGTCAATAATAACTACCTTACAGCTGACACAAAAGACCTTACAGCTGACACAAAAGACCTTACAGCTGACACAAAAGACCTTACAGCTGACACAAAAGACCTTACTGCTGACACAAAAGACCTTACAGCTGACACAAAAGACCTTACTGCTGAAACAAATGACCTTACTGCTGACACAAAAGACCTTACTGCTGACACAAAAGACCTTACAGCTGACACAAAAGACCTTACTGCTGACACAAAAGACCTTACTGCTGACACAAAAGACCTTACTGCTGACACAAAAGACCTTACTGCTGCAACAGAAAAACAGATTTAAAGACTCTTGAACCTGCAGTGTATCGTACATCTAAAAGTATGACCAAGTGTGTCTTTCCCAGATGTTCATACAATAGGTCCAAGGATCATAAACCATACAGTAAGTCGATCATAAACCATACAGTAAGTCGATCATACACCATACAGCAAGTCCAAGATCATACACCATACAGTAAGTCCAAAAATTATACACCAGTCCAGCTGATTTGCCCACGTTCACTAACAGTCCTTTACCGACTAACAAAATGTCAAATGTGTTGGTTTGTAAGGTACCAGAGGCCCGGGGAACTGCAGGGGAACGGTGGAACTGAGAGGTGGACTGTGGAAGATGAGGACTACCACATAACCACACAACTACAGCACAAGTGGAGGGCTACTGAGGAAGTGAAGGCTACTGGATGATCAGAGGTCAGGGCTACTGGATGATCAGAGGTCAGAGGTCAGGGGCTACTGGAGATGGAAATTCCTAGTTGCTTTATCTCTTCCTCCAGCTCACAGTCAACCACTTCTGCTTCAGTGACATTCGTACCTTAAGTGACCTGGCATGAGACCTGGAACAGCCCTTCTCCCTTCCTTCTGCATTCAGCTTTTATATCCGGAAGAAATCATAACCTAACTATCACTCGCGTCGTAAAACCTCCCTTAGTTCATAGTGTAATAACGTCTCCTTTTCTTTCACTGATATGTTTTTTGGTCTTTAGTTGCAAACATCTCTAACAGTTTCTGCTCTATTGCCATGACTGACTCTTAGTAATACTCCTATGTCATCCCATACTGTTCCTCTGCCCTTCATTTCATGTGGTAGTCTCCAACCACCACTTCTCGTCCTGGACACCAGCACGACCATGGACCTCAGAACAGGAACGGTTGAACCATGATAGACTGGAAGAAGAGGTCGTCTTGGAGGAAGAGGGGATAAATGCTTCCATTTCTGCAACAATAACCTCTACTGTACGTCTGGTGGAGCCAGAAGCATCATCACGTAAGAGACAGTAGTTTACCCAAGGAAAGCCAGAAAAAAATTATCATAAATTACTCCAGTCAGCTTTGTTGAGGAGGCAATATTTACGTTTAGAAGGAGCTGCTGTGGGGCGGGGGGGGGGAGGTGCCGTTAAAATAGACACGTTTATGAGTGTGTGTCAGATGAACCACTTGGGGGCGAGACTGTGGACTTACTGCGCGAAATAATTAGAGGTGAAAAAAAGATCCAGAATATAAGGAGGGTGGTCAGAGCGGTCAGGAATGTGGGTAGGGTGGGTGATAATTTGCTCTAGATAGCTGAGAATAGAGAACACGAGGGCTTCAATCCCCCCACCATCCGTGTGGGAGGAAGTCAACCATTCCCTATGGTGAACGTTGAAATCACCGAGGTAGAGGATCTCTGCTTGCGGGTGAAGTCACGCCATGGGAGGATATAATACAGTCGAAGAAAGATATAAAATTTGTACACTTAGGAAGAACAGTTGGCGAAACAAAGGAAAAGTGTGGTAGTTGGGAGAGAAACCTTGAGCCAGATAACATCAAAGCTTGAAGCCTCGAGGTGTGCAACATGGAGACACTGTAATGCTGTGTATCTGATCCTAAACTACACTGTGAAGTTGTACCTCAACCCGTGACACACCGAAATGCTGTATGTGACACTGGGACACACTGTAATTTTGTGTATGACCCCGAGACACACTGTATGTCTGTGTGTATGACCTTGGAACATACTGTAATACTGTATATGACCCTGGGACACACTGTAATATTGTACATGACCCTGGGACACACGGCAATATTGTATATGACTCTGGGACACACTGTAATACTGTATATGACCCTGGGACACTATAATTATGTATGTGATCCCGGGACATATTGTATTATAGTATATGGTCCCGGGACACACTGTATCAGTGTACTTGATCCCTGGAACATAATGTATTACAGTACCTGACTACCCACGACACACTGTAATGCTGTAACTGACTCTTGTCCATACTGTAATTCTGTATCTGACTCCGGAACACACTGTAACAATGTCCTTGATCCTGGGACAAGGTCAGCCTCGTGTTGGTCAGTATCTGGATTGACCTTGTGTCATAACTTACCTTCTTCCCGTCTTTGTGTGCCACCAAACTGTTACAGTCTGTCACCTGCACACATGTTATACTTACTCCAGGTTCCCGTGTGTCTCCTGCAGCAGGTGAGGAACATCCTAACCCTCCGTCAGCACCACCACTCACACGGTCCCCTGCGACAGGATAACTGATGTTTCCCTTGTTCTATGGAGGCCAGCTTTACCAGCTACTAACTGGAGGCCAGCTTTACCAGCCACTAACTGGTGGCCAGCTTTACCAGCCACTAACTGGTGGCCAGCTTTACCAGCCACTAACTGGTGGCCAGCTTTACCAGCCACTAACTGGTGGCCAGCTTTACCAGCCACTAACTGGTGGCCAGCTTTACCAGCCACTAACTGGTGGCCAGCTTTAGCAGCCACCAACTGGTGGCCAGCTTTACCAGCCACTAACTGGAGGCCAGCTTTACCAGCCACTAACTGGAGGCCAGCTTTAGCAGCCACCAACTGGTGGCCACATCGAGCCCATTCGTCCCCCGTCCAGACTGCCGCAGGAGGAGCCCCACCCCAGCCACCGTGCACACCTGCTGGTCACATAACCTCCAGCCCCACCTACTGCTACCGTGGGGCTGGTGTGTCATCATCACCTTGCGCCTCGTCTTTACCTCACGACATTATACATACCAGTTGAGTTCTGTATTTTCATCGCTGTTGTTGTTGTTGTTGTTGTTGTTGTTAGTCAGTGGTACGAATATCCTTGATGTTAGTGGGAAGAATATCCTCCATGTTATTGTTGTTGTTAGTCAGTGGGAAGGATATGTGTGTGAAGGACAACACTGGGAAGTACGTAAAAGAAAAGGACGAGCGAAAGAATTTGAAAAGATTCCAAAATGGAAATCCTTGGTCAGGTATACAGCAGCTGTGGGGTCGACCTAGCGGGGAAATGACAGGGTGATTGTTATTTCCCGGCTGCATTTAATTCATGAAGCAGTTTATTATCATTATTATCTTTACTATAATGATCTATGTGCGCCACTAAACCATCGTACAACCATCAACTCCAGGTAGAAGTAACCAGTTTACCCCTGCCTTACACTTCAGTAACCTCTACTCAAAGATTCACTCTATCCACACAACTATAACCATGACCACACATACTGACATAAGCCGGCAACCACTAAACAATCCATCTCCCAACTCAGTCTTAAACCCACACCCACCATACACACCCATCACACACCACACTGCCCACACCCACCATACACACCCATCACACACCACACTGCCCACACCCACCATACACACCCATCACACACCACACTGCCCACACCCACCATACACACCCATCACACACCACACTGCCCACACCCACCATACACACCCATCACACACCACACTGCCCACACCCACCATACACACCCATCACACACCACACTGCCCACACCCACCATACACACCCATCACACACCACACTGCCCACACCCACCATACACACCCATCACACACCACACTGCCCACACCCACCATACACACCCATCACACACCACACTGCCCACACCCACCATACACACCCATCACACACCACACTGCCCACACCCACCATACACACCCATCACACACAACACTGCCCACACCCACCATACACACCCATCACACACCACACTGCCCACACCCACCATACACACCCATCACACACCACACTGCCCACACCCACCAGACATACACCCATCACACACCACACTGCCCACACCCACCATACACACCCATCACACACCACACTGCCCACACCCACCATACACACCCATCACACACCACACTGCCCACACCCACCAGACATACACCCATCACACACCACACTGCCCACACCCACCATACACACCCATCACACACCACACTGCCCACACCCACCAGACATACACCCATCACACACCACACTGTCCACACCCACCATACACACCCATCACACACAACACTGCCCACACCCACCAGACACACCCATCACACACCACACTGCCCACACCCACCATACACACCCATCACACACCACACTGCCCACACCCACCATACACACCCATCACACACCACACTGCCCACACCCACCAGACACACCCATCACACACCACACTGCCCACACCCACCATACACACCCATCACACACCACACTGCCCACACCCACCATACACACCCATCACACACCACACTGCCCACACCCACCATACACACCCATCACACACCACACTGCCCACACCCACCATACACACCCATCACACACCACACTGCCCACACCCACCATACACACCCATCACACACCACACTGCCCACACCCACCAGACATACACCCATCACACACCACACTGCCCACACCCACCATACACACCCATCACACACCACACTGCCCACACCCACCAGACATACACCCATCACACACCACACTGCCCACACCCACCATACACACCCATCACACACCACACTGCCCACACCCACCATACACACCCATCACACACCACACTGCCCACACCCACCAGACATACACCCATCACACACCACACTGCCCACACCCACCATACACACCCATCACACACCACACTGCCCACACCCACCATACACACCCATCACACACCACACTGCCCACACCCACCAGACATACACCCATCACACACCACACTGCCCACACCCACCATACACACCCATCACACACCACACTGCCCACACCCACCATACACACCCATCACACACCACACTGCCCACACCCACCAGACATACACCCATCACACACCACACTGCCCACACCCACCAGATACACCCATCACACACCACACTGCCCACACCCACCATACACACCCATCACACACCACACTGCCCACACCCACCATACACACCCATCACACACCACACTGCCCACACCCACCAGACACACCCATCACACACCACACTGCCCACACCCACCAGACATACACCCATCACACACCACACTGCCCACATCCACCAGATACACCCATCACACACCACACTGCCCACACCCACCATACACACCCATCAGACACCAAACTGCCCACACCCACCATACACACCCATCAGACACCACACTGCCCACACCCACCATACACACCCATCACACACCACACTGCCCACACCCACCATACACACCCATCACACACCACACTGCCCACACCCACCATACACACCCATCACACACCACACTGCCCACACCCACCATACACACCCATCACACACCACACTGCCCACACCCACCAGACATACACCCATCACACACCACACTGCCCACACCCACCATACACACCCATCACACACCACACTGCCCACACCCACCAGACATACCCATCACACACCACACTGCCCACACCCACCATACACACCCATCAGACACCACACTGCCCACACCCACCATACACACCCATCACACACCACACTGCCCACACCCACCAGACATACACCCATCACACACCACACTGCCCACACCCACCATACACACCCATCAGACACCAAACTGCCCACACCCACCATACACACCCATCACACACCACACTGCCCACACCCACCAGACATACACCCGTCACACACCACACTGCCCACACCCACCAGACATACACCCGTCACACACCACACTGCCCACACCCACCATACACACCCATCACACACCACACTGCCCACACCCACCAGACATACACCCGTCACACACCACACTGCCCACACCCACCAGACATACACCCATCACACACCACACTGCCCACACCCACCATACACACCCATCACACACCACACTGCCCACACCAACTGGAGTCACACATCAACCATCACTACATACAGCATCTCCCGTGACCCTTCATGCCCACGATGCAACTACCATAAACCAAGACACCGAGCACTTACTACTGAATTGCCCTGCACACAGACGCACACACATCACAACACATTATGACCTGGTGGACGTGGCCAGCTTCCCGAGCGCTGCAGGAACCTCCCTAGGATACAAGAAACTCTTGAGGCAGGAAAGTAGGATATTATCATTATTAATATTATTACGTCTATGGTGCAGGTGTAGGTGAGGGTCGTGTCTCACACCAGCCGTGGTAACGGGGTTACCCAGGTGTGTATAGACCAACAGATGGGTCGTCTGGTGGTGGCATCTCCCACATCCCACACCAAGATAATCCGTCCACACTGTCTCCCACACAGGTTACTGCAACACCACAGATTCCCCCACAGGTTACTACAAGACCACACTTCCCCCACAGGTTACTGCAAGACCACAGATTCCCCCACAGTAAGAAGCGTAAGTTGCTGAAAATAGCAAAAGACACCCACAGGAGTTTTATAGTTATGCTAGAAGCAAGAGTCATTACCCAGTTAATTGGTCAAGTAATTACGGAAATCGGTGATGAAACATGAGATAGTTGAGCCCTCCCTCGGATGGTGTTTACCAGCACCTTGCACAAGGGTCGATTATTCTTCACATTTCTACAAGTCCCCCATAACGAGGTCCATTATTCTCCTCACCAAGATGATGCGTTTTTATCAATGGCAGTTTAGGTCTGTGTCTCAGTGGCTTCTGTTGAGGAGATGTCCAAAGTTATCCTGACATCATCTGCAGAGGCTGATATCAAACTGTGGATTGTGCTGACGTCAGCGTGTGAGGTGAGGCTAAGAAATATAAAGGTTTAAGTACACTTCCTCAAGGCATCGAGTTAATTAGCGGGGAGGCGCTCAAGACGGCATAGTTCAGCTGATCAACTGCAGGAATTGAAAACTGCCTGGTTGACAAGAACGTGTTGTGATATCTTACATAACTGTACAGCCGTATCTCCTAGCGTTACCTACTCCCTTCTCACTCATTTTCTGTGCGGTTACACCAGAGGTCACATTGTCCACAGGCTTTTCCAAAGCTATGTGTACATCACGTCATGATTATATCACTTCTACATCTCAATAGTTCCATCATTGTATCACATATGTGAGAGAGGCAAGCTGTTCCCTCCCTGAAGCCATGCTATCCTGGTGTGCGGAAATCTGATGTCATGAAGTCAGTTAGTTACATCTTACGACTCGCTCGAAAATCTATTGTGATGTGGGTCGGCAGTCTTCTGGGACTGGTGTGTGTCCTCCTGTGTAGAGTGAGGCGACGCGAGTCAAACCCTCGGGGAAGATGACGGAGTCCAAACTTTCCTTCTAGAGGATGTTAAGCGATGTTTTGCGTTGACTCACAAAGACAGAGTTCCAGGAGTCTGGTCCCGGAGCCCAGTACAGAGCGATGAAGTCAACCTCCCTCTCGAATCCATGCAATGTGGCGATGAGATAAATATAGTATTATCCACCTACAACCTCCACACACGATTCCGGTTCAAAGGTGGTGTTTGAAATTATTCCATCAACACACCTGGTGCACGCCTCAAGGACCTACAGTTCCAAAACTTCGGTTATGTGGCGCAAGGTCTGTCTCCCAGCTACAACGCTTTTCTTTTGTTTCGCCAACTGCTCTCCTAATTCTACAAATTCTACATCTTTCTTCGACTATCTACACTCCAGCCATGAGACTCTTGACATGACATCCTCTCATCTGCAAGCCAAGATCCTCTACCTCGGGAATTGGAGCGTTCACCATAGGGAATGGTTGAATTCCTCCCATACGGATGGTGAAGGGTCTGAGGCCGGCCCTCACGTTCCCCATTCACAATGATCTAGAGCAAATGATCACCTACCCCACCTACGTCTCTCACCACTCTCATCACTTCTACTACACCGGATCTATTATTCACCTTTAATCATTCGAACTGTACCTACAGAATCTTGCGTGTGTCTGTTTCAATGGTACCTCCTCCTCGAGCAGCCCTTTCTAAACGTAAATATTGACACCTCAACAAAGTTCACTGAAATGTGGGCGGGGAGGGGGAGGGGGAGGAGAGGGGGAGGGGGAGGGGGAGGAGAGGGGGAGGGGAGGAGAGGGGGAGGGGAGGAGAGGGGAGGAGAGGGGGAGGGGGAGGAGAGGGGGAGGGGGAGGAGAGGGGGAGGGGGGAGTGTTGTTTAGGAAGGAGTCATGTGGTTGGTTAGGTCCTCCTGAGAGTGATCTCTGGTTCACCCAACACTTGCCTCCATCTTAGTGGTAGGTTGCGTCTTGTGTTACCCGAGTCTTGTATTATATTTTGAGTCTGAGGACTATATCTTCCACTTCTCTTGTCAACTTTACTAGTACTTACTGATGATGCTTCAGGTGTGTAGGTCACTTCCTCCTTCTACACAGGGAACGTATTCCTCGCTCCGGTCCAGACTTTTCGCACTTTTATCTCCCTGGTACGTGTCTGGTGTATGGTTGGTGCGCGTCTGTACTCAACCATCTCCCTGGTACGTGTCTGGTGTATGGTTGGTGCGCGTCTGTACTCAACCATCTCCCTGGTACGTGTCTGGTGTATGGTTGGTGCGCGTCTGTACTCAACCATCTCCCTTGGTACGTGTCTGGTGTATGGTTGGTGCGCGTCTGTACTCAACCATCTCCTTGGTACGTGTCTGGTGTATGGTTGGTGCGCGTCTGTACTCAACCATCTCCTTGGTACGTGTCTGGTGTATGGTTGGTGCGCGTCTGTACTCAACCATCTCCCTGGTACGTGTCTGGTGTATGGTTGGTGCGCGTCTGTACTCAACCATCTCCTTGGTACGTGTCTGGTGTATGGTTGGTGCGCGTCTGTACTCAACCATCTCCTTGGTACGTGTCTGGTGTATGGTTGGTGCGCGTCTGTACTCAACCATCTCCCTGGTACGTGTCTGGTGTATGGTTGGTGCGCGTCTGTACTCAACCATCTCCCTGGTACGTGTCTGGTGTATGGTTGGTGCGCGTCTGTACTCAACCATCTCCTTGGTACGTGTCTGGTGTATGGTTGGTGCGCGTCTGTACTCAACCATCTCCCTGGTACGTGTCTGGTGTATGGTTGGTGCGCGTCTGTACTCAACCATCTCCTTGGTACGTGTCTGGTGTATGGTTGGTGCGCGTCTGTACTCAACCATCTCCTTGGTACGTGTCTGGTGTATGGTTGGTGCGCGTCTGTACTCAACCATCTCACACGCTCTTGTTGTCCTGTCACTCACACGAGTACTTACCATCGTGTATATGAGACAGTAATGCCATATATAAAATCTATATCATTCGTGAACAGCAATTCCAGCACAGGTCTAGCTGGTTTCACTATTTACCAAGACAGTAATTATTGTACCGTGAACACAGATGCCTCTTGTGCAGGTGTTTATCTGAGCAGGTCCGGGTGTGCTTCCCGGCCACTGTACAGTGCAGTGTCCTGAACACTTCCTGTTTGTGTGATGATGGCTGAGGTCTCCATCATGGGTTGTATTTGGATCTGGGTTTCCAGGACTACCCAGGCTGGATTCTGTCCTCACTTGTTCTGTAAATTCGTGTGGTCAAATCTCTGGTGGGTCACATATCATCGCGAAGACTACGTTAAAGTTAACGGTCTGGCTAACAAACACGTGTGTTACGTCATTTCATAAATTTACTTGTTCAGTTGTTGTACTTATACATCTACTGTACGGCCCATCTCGTCCTCACCCATCGCACCAGTATAGCATGTAGCTAGGGAGGCAGATCATAGTGTCCAGGTAATCCTTTACCTGTGTTGATGAGGTCTACCACTACTGTATGTGTCCAGTCAATACACTATCTACAACAGAGATCTGGTCTGTGCGGGATGGATGTCACATCTCTCGCTGCTGAAGCGCCAAGAGGAATTTTCATATAGTTTGAAGTCATTCTGTCCAGCTCCGAGCGTCGTGTTCCAGACCATGTTGTTCCTGGAAGCAAGTTTCGTAATCCATGATGTTTGTGACCCAGGCTAGCTAAGGTCACTTCCTCCTGTGGTCGTTCACGTATTCATCTGTTCCTTGGTTTATACCAAGACGTGTGTCAGCCGGTGTCTGGAGGCAGACCCTTCCTCCTCCTTGTGAACCGTTACCGCGGGACAACACGACACCCAAGCATCTAATTCCCATCACCGTCTGCAGCCACACTGTCTCCTGACCATCGTTGTACCCATTGCACCCGCCTCATCCCCTGACTGGCCTTGTGCCATAAGGATGGCACTACACTACACAAGAGTCAAGACTGACCAGGACAACGCCCGACCCATACCACTGCCCTCCACTCCAAGCTAAACGTGAGAGTGGATCACAATGTACAGTCGTGTCTCTGTACTACATTACAAACCTGAGATACTGCCATTCTCTTGGACTAGATGACTTCATCATGGGCCATCACGTCTCCTGTTATCTCTCCCTCCCACATACTACCAGGAACTACCCGGAGAAGCAAAGAATATCACGTGAAACTCATCTCTCTCACTCATCACTTGACACAACAAAGGTACATGATAAAGTCCAGCCCTTCGCCAAGGCCCTCAGCAAGGTACCAGACAGGTGACAGTCGTGCAGACCAGAGCACAAGGGCGTCGTGGCACCTCTGCTCCACAATGGGTCATTACTTCCCTAACGTAGCGGACCCCGCGAGCCGTCAGTGACGGGGCTTCCTCGGGTTGTGGGTCTGTCGCCGGAGACAGACACGTACGACGAGGGAAACACGGATCCTGGATGAGGCACGAGTCACGGACGTGAACGAGCAACAGCTGCTGGAATAGTCAGGGGACAAGTGGGCTGCAACAGCAGAGAAAACACAGCAGGAGGTTGAGAGATGCAGGTGTGTGATGATGATTCTTGTGCGGGGAACCTAGGTACACGAGAGACGACTGTACAGGAAGAAGACACTACCACACTACTGCTACGGACACAGCGAAAGCAACGCTCGACATCAAGGAAACATCGAGAACTGATGCACAGAGACGAGACGCGAGGACTTGTCTCGCGAGGACCAAGTTGATATGGCCGGGCTCAGCCAGAGGTGCTTAATGAAGCAGCTTGGCCAAGAGGTGCTTAATGAAGCAGCTTGGCCAAGAGGTGCTCAATGAAGCGGCTTGGCCAAGAGGTGCTCAATGAAGCGGCTTGGCCAAGAGGTGCTCAATGAAGCGGCTTGGCCAAGAGGTGCTTAATGAAGCGGCTTGGCCAAGAGGTGATAAGACAGGTTAAGAGTTGAGGTAGGGGCGTGTCATCAGGTGACAGAGTAAGGGAGGAGGAACGTGTGGGACAATGAGGTCTTATCATACGGCACAGTGAGGAACTGTGAGCCAACCTGACCCGTGGTTATGGCTCCGGGAGGCCAGGAATGGTCAGCAGCGCTGCCTGCCCAGGGAAGGGAATGTACAGGAACGTGGAACGGACTGGTGGTGAAGGGAAAGGCTTGGGAGTTGAAGGACCCCATTACGAGAAAATAATTCAGATATTGCAGAGAGTAAATTTATTACGAGATAAGATCTGGCCTTATCTATACTGATGGCTGCGTGATAAGACAAGGGTAAAGAAAGAGAAGATAAGAGATGGGGGAGGGGCTCTTTTAATATGGGATAAGATTAAGTTTCAGGAAACACTGATGGTTGATCTGTTCATACGGGACATGATGGCACGAGGAACTTTGGGAACCAATTGTAGTGTGGTGCTAACTGTTCACAATTCTCCTACGAATTGTTTATTATTATTATTCTAAGAATTGCAAAGAGACAGAACAAATATTGAACAAAGACAACAGAGAAATGCTTAGGATGACACGAGAGGCAGCGATATATACGTTTGTCCAATATGGAGAAGTTCTGATAAGAGACTTGAGAGAAAGAGAGAGAGAGAGAGAGAGAGAGAGAGAGAGAGAGAGAGAGAGAGAGAGAGAGAGAGAGAGAGAGAGAGAGAGAGAGAGAGAGAGAGAGAGAGTGTTGGAGAGACGTGGTCTGGAGAACAGATACAAGGAGATATCTATTATATCAGTGTCAGTGAACACAATAGAATCAGGAATGATTGATCCACAATTATCAGCAGATCTTATCTCTACACAAAGTAATGTGAAAATGTAAAGCATCAGATAATGATACACTAACTGATAAGAGTCATCAGGGATGCCACAGTATGATCACGTGACGAATGAGATTAATACATGGGATCAAGATTGACGGCAGATGTAAACACGAGATGCGATCATCATCACTCACAGCTGAACACGTTCTGTGATGAAGTGGACCATGACACACACACAGCCAGGGTCCTGACCACAGCTGAGGAAGGTCACCATGATGACATTCACACAGCCAGGGTCCTGACCACAGCTGAGGAAGGTCACCATGATGACACTCACACAGCCAGGGTCCTGACCACAGCTGAGGAAGGTCACCATGATGACATTCACACAGCCAGGGTCCTGACCACAGCTGAGGAAGGTCACCATGATGACATTCACACAGCCAGGGTCCTGACCACAGCTGAGGAAGGTCACCATGATGACATTCACACAGCCAGGGTCCTGACCACAGCTGAGGAAGGTCACCATGATGACATTCACACAGCCAGGGTCCTGACCACAGCTGAGGAAGGTCACCATGATGACACTCACACAGCCAGGGTCCTGACCACAGCTGAGGAAGGTCACCATGATGACACTCACAGCCAGGGTCCTGACCACAGCTGAGGAAGGTCTTGTGAAGTATTCAGTGATGGACGAACACATAGGGTAACATCTGACTTACGGAAGGGTAGGTCTGACTTACGGAAGGGTAGGTCTGACTTACGGAAGGGTAGGTCTGGTTTTAAACAGAGAAGAAAGGTTAGAAAAAAAAATAGGATATTAATCAATAAATATGTCAGTGAGGAGCAAGGAGGGTCATGTATGTATGTACGTATGCGAGTGTCATGTGAGACACGAGCCAACCAGCTGTGAAGCATATTAGACCACCTCACTAACACCATCATACAAGACGAACAGAAACCTACTGAAACTTGGGCGACCCGTTCACAATGCATTCCCTCGGCAGGACACTACACCCCCAACACCCACGAGATGGGAAGGGGAGGGGACTTGGAAAGCACTGACACTGATGGCAACAACGTGTGCGGACTACCACGGGGTGTGACCCACACAGGGTGTACGGTGCTGACCAGGTCTCGCCGTGTGTACCACGGGGTTGTGTGTGTTCACCTGACACGCGACCAGAGATATTGCTTAGAGCGTCACTGAGGATGATACAGCACCTGGGACGGTGAAGATGGCATATGTGCCCATCCTTAAGGGAGGAGGTCGTGAAATTGTGATGATCTACAGACCAGTCTAACTCATGACTGCTGTCTTAAGAAATTGAAAAATTCTATCACAAAACAAATGGATGACTCCCTGCAAAAGCAGAAATGATTTAAGAGAGATCGTGGCTACATGGTTGGCAGGTCATGCTCTAAGTATATCAAAGACTTGTATGAGATAGTGAAGTTGGTCGTACATAACTGAAAGTTATGGTTGGTCTGTGTTGCTGGACCTTCAGAAACAGCTAAGACTCTGTGCCACATACAGTACACTACAAGAGATGGGGCCCTACGAGTGTAGAACTCCCTCCACGTAGAGAACAAGAGATGGGGCCCTACGAGTGTAGAACTCCCTCCCCGTAGAGAACAAGAGATGGGGCCCTACGAGTGTAGAACTCCCTCCACGTAGAGAACAAGAGATGGGGCCCTACGAGTGTAGAACTCCCTCCCCGTAGAGAACAAGAGATGGGGCCCTACGAGTGTAGAACTCCCTCCACGTAGAGAACAAGAGATGGGGCCCTACGAGTGTAGAACTCCCTCCACGTAGAGAACAAGAGATGGGGCTCTACACCAGTGTACAAACATCCCACCGGTACCGAGGAAAGATAATTACAATAACACCAACAAAAATGTCTTCCCTTCCCATCACCAACAACACCTGCTGATCCTATCTCCAACAACACCTCCCCATCCTATCTCCAAAAATCCTTGCTATCCCATCAACAACAACAACAAGAGCTCCTATCTTACCCCCAACAACCCAATGTTGTCCAAACATTGAACAATATTGTCATAATAATTACCATATTATGACTAATACTACTATCATGACGATGATACTTTCATAATTATAATAATACTCTCAAGACATGTTATGATAATAACATTCTCATGACAAAATACAAGTCATGATGACATCACATTACTGTCATGTGACAATATGCTGTCATGACATAATCATGCTGTCATGAAATACATTACTATCATGACTACTTCTTTCTTGCCACTCATAATACCATTCAATATTCCTGTTGTATCATACAATGATACAGCCCTAGAAATACTGCATTATTCGTAAAATACAATAAGTTTCTGTGTATATTTATATGTATTTATCCATGCCCTAATGTATTACGATGGTGACAATGTATGTGTCATTATAAACTGTTATCTTAATGTATACTGTACTGTAAATGACACTGTTACTGTTGTCATACAGTGTTACAGTCGTAACATACAATATCACTATCAAAATGTTCTACAAGTGTAACATATGAGTCACTAGTCACCCGAGGTGGTGTTACCATGCTCGTAACATATGTGTCACTAGTCACCCGAGGTGGTGTTACCATGCTCGTAACATATGTGTCACTAGTTCACCCGAGGTGGTGTTACCATGCTCAAGTGTAACATATGAGTCACTAGTTCACCCGAGGTGGTGTTACCATGCTCGTAACATATGTGTCACTAGTCACCCGAGGTGGTGTTACCATGCTCGTAACATATGTGTCACTAGTTCACCCGAGGTGGTGTTACCATGCTCGTAACATATGTGTCACTAGTTCACCCGAGGTGGTGTTACCATGCTCGTAACATATGTGTCACTAGTCACCCGAGGTGGTGTTACCATGCTCGTAACATATGTGTCACTAGTTCACCCGAGGTGGTGTTACCATGCTCGTAACATATGTGTCACTAGTTCACCCGAGGTGGTGTTACCATGCTCGTAACATATGTGTCACTAGTTCACCCGAGGTGGTGTTACCATGCTCGTAACATATGTGTCACTAGTTCACCCGAGGTGGTGTTACCATGCTCGTAACATATGTGTCACTAGTTCACCCGAGGTGGTGTTACCATGCTCGTAACATATGTGTCACTAGTTCACCCGAGGTGGTGTTACCATGCTCGTAACATATGTGTCACTAGTTCACCCGAGGTGGTGTTACCATGCTCGTAACATATGAGTCACTAGTTCACCCGAGGTGGTGTTACCATGCTCGTAACATATGAGTCACTAGTTCACCCGAGGTGGTGTTACCATGCTCGTAACATATGTGTCACTAGTTCACCCGAGGTGGTGTTACCATGATCAAGCAGTGGTCTGGTATAATGTTACTCTCATCAGAGGGAGTCAGACCGTCTCTACCACAACCTACAACACTGGACCAGAGTGGCAGGGCCTGCGTGTAACGCTCACCGCAGGTCTTGCTTGCTTGTTGAATCCCACTGTTTCTCACCGGCGCCACACATCTTACATATTTGTCAATCTGAGGTTCATCTGGGAATGTCTTCAACCATTATAACTAGACTTCTTTTAAATGTTTCTGTAGTTGATCTAAGTATTGTGTGTCTCTTCCTTGTGTTACACTGAATAATCCTTGCACCATATCTTCTGCTGTGTTCGTGGTGTATTGCGACTCTTGCTAACTCCGTATCTTCCTTGATGGGGTAATACATAAGACAAAATCTTTAAGAGAGAGAGAGAGAGAGAGAGAGAGAGAGAGAGAGAGAGAGAGAGAGAGAGAGAGAGAGAGAGAGAGAGAGAGAGGGTTTACGTTCCACAGTCCCACCCAATCATCACAGATTACGCGACGAGTGAGGGAGGCTGGGAATGAGCGACACCCACTTGTCTCCGTGACCAACCGTTGACCACCACACTTCACCAGGTCGGGTATCATGTCGTCCACGACATCGTGTCACACAAACACTTTCCATCTCGACCAACATCACCGCCACGCACCAGCCGGGGCTCCAACGGCCGCACATTTCTGAACCGTTGTTTCACTTGGCCTTCGCTAGGCTACGGCCGATATATATATTTAGCCCTGGCACATACACTGGTCGCCAATTTCAACATTTCACGAGTATTATAAAGTGTGAGGATTTAGGATTTCATGAGTGGTGGAGGTAGAGACCATTGGGAGCCGAGGCGTGGCTGTGAGGGACAGTATAAACACAACACGTCACTGGTACACACAAACAGGGACTCCCGTGTCGGACGCGAGGCAAGAGCCGAATCCACTTCCACCTCAACATTACATTCAATATCCCTTGTGACACTGATAACTGACAAAACTATCGTACTGATAACGCTTATCAGTTGGTACAACCTCCAGTACGCCTGCACCACGAAACAATAGATAAGAAATAATTGAATATCCTTATAAATGAGGAGCGTTGAGCGGAACCTAACACTTTACCGGAGTCCATTCTCTTGCTCCATCATGATGCTCTATTGCCATCTCAAATAATGAGGCTCATTTATTTCACACCGCATCATAAACAAACAAGTGTACTTCAAACGTTTATCTTGGATTGCTTGAATCTATTCCTTCAACTGTTCCCCAGCTTACGTCGACACAAACTGCACAATGTATCATTTGTTCATTTCCATGCTGGATACAGCGTAGGCCCGAGGCCCCGGCCCGCACTGGTTACTTCAGTAACATGTTAAGTACAGCAGGAGGCAGCCTCCAGTAAACACGCTGCCACTAAGACCAGAGGCATCAACCAGTACACATACTGCTACTGAGATCTGAGGCAGCCCCCAGTACACATACTGCTACTGGAGCGAGGCAACGCCCAGTACACACCGCTACTGGGGGCTGAGGCAACACACAGTACACACGGCTACTTAGCTACGGAGGCCAGAGGCAACGTCCAGTACACACCGTTATTGAGGCCTCAAACAACGCCCAGTAGACACAGCTACTGGGGTCAGAGGCAACGCCCAGTACACAAGGCTACTTACACACCGCTACTGGGGCTAGAGGCAACACCCAGAACACATGGCTACTGGGGCCAGAGGCAACACCCAGTACACAAGGCTACTTACACACCGTTACTGGGGCCTCAGACAACACCCAGTAGACACAGCTACTGGGGCCACAGGCAACGCCCAGTACACACGGCTACTTACACACCGCTACTGGGGCTAGAGGCAACACCCAGTACACACCGCTACTGGGGCTAGAGGCAACACCCAGTACACACGGCTACTGGGGCTAGAGGCAACACCCAGTACACACCGCTACTGGGGCTAGAGGCAACACCCAGTACACATGGCTACTGGGGCTAGAGGCAACACCCAGTACACATGGCTACTGGGGCTAGAGGCAACACCCAGTACACATGGCTACTGGGGCTAGAGGCAACACCCAGTACACATGGCTACTGGGGCTAGAGGCAACACCCAGTACACATGGCTACTGGGGCTAGAGGCAACACCCAGTACACATGGCTACTGGGGCTAGAGGCAACACCCAGTACACACCGCTACTGGGGCTAGAGGCAACACCCAGTACACATGGCTACTGGGGCTAGAGGCAACACCCAGTACACATGGCTACTGGGGCTAGAGGCAACACCCAGTACACACCGCTACTGGGGCTAGAGGCAACACCCAGTACACACCGCTACTGGGGCTAGAGGCAACACCCAGTACACACCGCTACTGGGGCTAGAGGCAACACCCAGTACACACCGCTACTGGGGCTAGAGGCAACACCCAGTACACACCGCTACTGGGGCTAGAGGCAACACCCAGTACACACCGCTACTGGGGCTAGAGGCAACACCCAGTACACACCGCTACTGGGGCTAGAGGCAACACCCAGTACACACCGCTACTGGGGCTAGAGGCAACACCCAGTACACACCGCTACTGGGGCTAGAGGCAACACCCAGTACACATGGCTACTGGGGCTAGAGGCAACACCCAGTACACACCGCTACTGGGGCCAGAGGCAACACCCAGTACACATGGCTACTGGGGCCAGAGGCAACACCCAGTACACACCGCTACTGGGCTTCCTGCTAGTTTCCCTCACATAACATGTCTGATGCTCGCAAGTTTCTCGTGATTTCACACACGACCATACGACCCTTCACCAGGACGGTGCGACCCTTCACCAGGACAGTACGACCCTTCACCAGGACGGTGCGACCCTTCACCAGAGCGGTAAGACCCTTCACCAGGACGGTACGACCCTTCACCACGACGGTGCGACCCTTCACCAGAGCGGTAAGACCCTTCACCAGAGCGGTAGGACCCTTCACCAGAGCGGTAAGACCCTTCACCAGGACGGTGCGACCCTTCACCAGGACAGTACGACCCTTCACCAGGACGGTGCGACCCTTCACCAGCTAGTTCCCCTCACATAACATGTCTGATGCTCGCAAGTTTCTCGTGATTTCAAACACGACCATACGACCCTTCACCAGAGCGGTAGGACCCTTCACCAGAGCGGTAAGACCCTTCACCAGGACGGTACGACCCTTCACCAGGACGGTGCGACCCTTCACCAGGACGGTACGACTCTTCACCACGACGGTACGACCCTTCACCAGAGCGGTAAGACCCTTCACCAGGACGGTACGACCCTTCACCAGGACGGTAGGACCCTTCACCAGGAAGGTGCCTCCATTGAGAATAATGTCTCTGCCTTAGACGTGAGTGACCTTCAAGGGCAAGGCCAAATTTGCCCATACCGCATCACCAACGGTCGAGCCGCTTGTTCATGGTCGTATGGTCGTGCTCATAGGTCGTATGGTCGTGCTCGTAGGTCGTATGGTCGTGCTCGTAGGTCGTATGGTCGTGCTCGTAGGTCGTATGGTCGTGCTCATAGGTCGTATGGTCGTGCTCGAGAGGTTAACGACCCATGTCCGATAGCGTGGGCAATGCAACATGCATCAGACATGGGCAATACGCCATGCATGACGAGTCTGTGGGTCCGACACGGGCACAGCTGTGGACGCCTGTCAACTTCATCAATGTCTGTACCTGCTTCATCAATGTCTGTACCTGCTTCATCAATGTCTGTATCTGCTTCATCAATGTCTGTATCTGCTTCATCAATGTCTGTATCTGCTTCATCAATGTCTGTACCTGCTTCATCAATGTCTGTACCTGCTTCATCAATGTCTGTATCTGCTTCATCAATGTCTGTATCTGCTTCATCAATGTCTGAATCTGCTTCATAAATGTCTGTACCTGCTTCATCAATGTCTGCATCTGCTTCATCAATGTCTGTATCTGCTTCATCAATGTCTGTATCTGCTTCATCAATGTCTGTATCTGCTTCATCAATGTCTGTATCTGCTTCATCAATGTCTGTACCTGCTTCATCAATGTCTGTATCTGCTTCATCAATGTCTGAATCTGCTTCATCAATGTCTGTGCCTGCTTCATCAATGTCTGTATCTGCTTCATCAATGTCTGTATCTGCTTCATCAATGTCTGTACCTGCTTCATCAATGTCTGTATCTGCTTCATCAATGTCTGTATCTGCTTCATCAATGTCTGTACCTGCTTCATCAATGTCTGTATCTGCTTCATCAATGTCTGTATCTGCTTCATCAATGTCTGAATCTGCTTCATCAATGTCTGTATCTGCTTCATCAATGTCTGAATCTGCTTCATCAATGTCTGTACCTGCTTCATCAATGTCTGTATCTGCTTCATCAATGTCTGAATCTGCTTCATCAATGTCTGTACCTGCTTCATCAATGTCTGTATCTGCTTCATCAATGTCTGTATCTGCTTCATCAATGTCTGAATCTGCTTCATCAATGTCTGTACCTGCTTCATCAATGTCTGTACCTGCTTCATCAATGTCTGTATCTGCTTCATCAATGTCTGTACCTGCTTCATCAATGTCTGTACCTGCTTCATCAATGTCTGTATCTGTTTCATGAACATCTCTACCTCCTCGTTTCATTACTTTACCTGATCCATAGAGAGTGAGACGGACAGGGTTTGTCACACAGAAATGAACATGAAGACATTAAACAGTTATGTTAAATATTCGCTGATTCTGAACTCCTCATGTCCCACAATGATGCAGTACAAGTGTTAGTTACAAAGATGTAAAACTCCAACTTGGTTATCTATTTACATCTGAAATAACATCAAGATTTTTCTTTATAAGAAAGAGTGCTAATGTTACGTGCTTACCGCGGTAATATATAAACTACACGATGTTAAATTACATAGATTCACAAAACAACTACGAAATGAAGATCGGCAATCTAACTCCAAATCTAATATTTTTAGGGAATTTAAACTACAGTACAAGGGGTGGAAATCCCATGGAAAAGGTACTGTAGCCAAGTAGACAGCTGGAAGCAGCCTCAGAACAGCTTGTGTCGTACTCAGGAAACATACCGACCTGCTACAGCAAATATTCCGTAGCTTATACTTGTGAGAGTAAGGTGGAGTGAACATGTGACATGATGAACTCCAATCCCCAGTACTTTACTCTGTTCACGACCTGCTGGAGAGGCAGGCGAGGGTGGGTAGCAAGTGGTCATGCAGTACTACATGCCACCATGGAGGTGAATACAAAATTCAGTTTCAACAGCAAACAAGTCACGTGGAGGGAATGAACAACCAGCTCCCCACGATACGATGGGGGTTGCCTCCTGAGGAGAGGCAGACCGCTAGAGGAATGTGTGAGATGGTTGACCACTGTCGTGCTCCAAATATACCAGTGACATGAACAGAAGAAAATGTCCACACAAGTACGAGGACGACACTGCCTTCCCAGGTGAGGTGAGGGAGAGACGACCTTGTGGAGAGACACAGCTGGTGGAAGTCACACACCATGACACAACAATATCAGACGAGACTAAGGAAAGGCATGAAGGGAAAACGAGCCATCAATTGGGATAGAAAATTTCCCAAACACTTCCCTACATGAAGTGTGCATACTGCATGTAGTGGCGGACTATTAACAACAGGAGATGGTCCATATACTATTGACGGCCAGATGAGTTAACTACAAGAGAGGCAGAGTGATCAATAGTCAGTGTGGACAAAAAAAAAATATATACAAAATAAATCGATCAATCGAGTTCTTCTTAAACAACAATGGCTCTATCTTGGCTCCAGCAGACCTCACTATGGCACCACAACACACACACACACACACACACACACACGACTTCCAGCGGAACACTACAAGATGGTCATGCACCAAACTCTTGAAAGTCTTTCACTAGAGGCATGACACCACTGACACGACACCACTGACATGACACCACTGACACGACACCACTGACATGACACCACTGACATGACACCACTGACACGACACCACTGACACGACACCACTGACATGACACCACTGACATGACACCACTGACATGACACCACTGACACGACACCACTGGCACGACACCACTGACATGACACCACTGACATGACACCACTGACATGACACCACTGACACGACACCACTGACACGACACCACTGACACGACACCACTGACACGACACCACTGACATGACACCACTGACACGACACCACTGACACGACACCACTGACATGAGGATGAAATGTCCACTGGAAAGACCGGCTGAATGCTAGGTATAATCCTGGAAGGTTGAACCTGGCCCTCGTCGTCCGCCTCCACACGATGGAAAAAGTCAGTTCCACAACACAGCCAACCAACAGCCGTGACGTCATACCTCATTCCAATATTCGAGGTGAATGACTTGATGAAGTGATATAAGCCCCGGGAGAGCATGCCTCACCCCGTCACACGGGTCTTGTCGAACTTCCAGAGAGGAGAGGGAAACCCAGCGATGACGCTAACCAAGACGTCGCTACGACCCTCACACTGACGACTACTGCAGTGTAATGACGTCATCCTACAAGGCAGGTGACGGTGTAGAGGTGGAACGCGTGTACACATGCTACACTCTCTACTGACTCGGTCAAGTTGAACTTACAACTACGACTGAAATCAGTGAGGGTGTGGAACGCACACAGGAGACGTATAGCATCATCCGCCACACATGAACGTTTCTAAAACCATGATCCCGGACCTACACTGAAAACCATGATCCCGGACCTACACTGAAAACCATGATCCCGGACCTACACTGATAACCATGATCCCGGACCTACACTGATAACCATGATCCCGGACCTACACTGAAAACCATGATCCCGGACCTACACTGAAAACCATGATCCCGGACCTACACTGATAACCATGATCCCGGACCTACACTGATAAATCATTCCCTATAAGCACAGCAGGTGTAGAACACTGTCATAGTATCCTTAAAATCACCACAATGACTCCAGTCACTAGAAAAACTACGGCATAGACGGCCACGTCATATGTTGGAAGTGTCTGGTTATGTATTAACAAAATGTGTCGGAGCAGCTAGCCAGGATGTGGTGATTCGCTGCCGGACTCCCTCCCTTCTCTTTATGCTCAGTTTTGGTCATCGTACTTAGGAAAAGACATAAACAGATTGGAGAGAGTACAGCAGCGAGCACCAGAGAGGAGTCCCGGACTGAGGCACGGGTCTTATGAGGGCCGCTGGATGACTTAAGTCTATTTAGCTAAGAAAAGAGAAGGTTAACAGGCGATCTGATCCAAGTATTCAGAACGAGCAAAGGCTTTGATAACCTCGACGTAAGCACTACTTAAGGCGGCAAAGATCTTTTACATCCGTCACTGACGCTGTCAGGCATGTGAACGACTCGAAACGACTGAAGTTATGAAGCTGTGTACTCTCTGGGGCACAGACGGGTGAAGTTATGAAGCTGTGTACTCTCTGGGGCACAGACGGGTGAAGTTATGAAGCTGTGTACTCTCTGGGGCACAGACGGGTGAAGTTATGAAGCTGTGTACTCTCTGGGGCACAGACGGGTGAAGTTATGAAGCTGTGTACTCTCTGGGGCACAGACGGGTGAAGTTGTGAAGCTGTGTACTCTCTGGGGCAAAGACGGGAGACGTTGATGATAATCTACACTTGCAAAACCTTAAAAGCCCAGGATTCCAATTTCCACAGAAACCTCGCTCCCTGCTGGCACAACACCTGTGGAATATTCAGCAAACTACCAACACAGAAATCAGGATACGGTAAGTACAATACGAGAACACGGGATGAACATCTGGGGCGCTCATGCCCGGTAACCTGGCTACAACCTCCCGAATCACTATGGACTGTACCGTGTAGAAGCTCACAAATGGCCAGGTCTCTTGCATACAGTGTACCAAACTGGCTACGTGATGTGGTTCTCTAGGCCTAAGGGCCGCGACCTCTAACAGCCTAACTGAATAAACAAGCAACATGGTTGGGGACCAAGCTGTAACATATAATTTTCTGAAGCTACAGTGATGTAAAACACAAGGTTATAGTGAGGTAAAACACAAGGCTATAGTGAGGTAAAACACAAGGCTATAGTGAATAGAACACGAGGCTATAGTGAGGTAAAACACAAGGCTATAGTGAGGTAAAACACAAGGCTATAGTGAATAGAACACGAGGCTATAGTGAGGTAAAACACAAGGCTATAGTGAATAGAACACGAGGCTATAGTGAAGTAAAACAAAGAAAAAACTGCATTTACTGCCATTCATATCAGGAGATAGTCTCTCTCTCTCTCTCTCTCTCTCTCTCTCTCTCTCTCTCTCTCTCTCTCTCTCTCTCTCTCTCTCTCTCTCTCACTGGGTGAAAGTCACCTCATTATACACCCCAGTGGAGGGACCGTAACCTCTGGACCACAGTGGCCGCTGGTAATGTTAACAGGTTATGTTGCTACATGTGTCCTCATGATACGTCACACTGGCTGGGATCACGGTGCTAGAGGCTGTTATTATACTAATGGGTTACTGTCATAGTGGTCAGGTCATCATTCTGAAGGGTTAGGTAATCATATTGAAAGGTCAGGTCATCATCCTGAAGGGTCATCATACTGCAGGTTCAGGTCATCATCCTGAAGGATCATCATACTATAGGGTCATGTCATCATCCTGAAGGATCATCATACTGCAGGGTCATGTTATCATCCAGAGGGATCATCATACTGCAGGGTCATGTCATCATCCTGATGGGTCATGTCAACATACTGAAGGGTCAGGTCGTCGTACTGCAAGGTCATGTCATCATACTGATGGGTCACATCGTAGAGAAAGGTTACCACTTCACCAAAGTGAACAGGATTGTGTAACCTCATATAGAACCAATCTGTTATTGTGGCACATATTACATTAGCAGGCAGCCAAGACAGGGACCTCCCTGTAATCTCTCACTATATTCGTAAAGTGTTTTGTTATACGAGAATGAAATCTTTCTCGAACTTTATCTCATCGTCATAAACCAACTGGCCCCCTCTGTTGTACTCCCAACACTGTATCAATATCCAGATTAGGAATTCATATATCTTGAACATTTCTATTAAGCTATCAGTGATTAATGAAGCTTACGTCCTTTCGAATAATTAAACAATATTTTCGGACATTATTCTACGTAATTCTGCATCATCAGCAAAGTGAGAGAGTTAGATGATCAAATATAATTTTGTAGCAACCCTGAGTTATAATACATCTGGGTTTGTGGACACGTTTGGATTGGCTTGGCATACTCTCTCCTCTCTCGGCTTCCCTTCCACTGTGTACTGGAAAATGCTATGTAAACCTGGCTCATGTGGGGTCATTAACGCTATCCATTCACCATGAGCAACGATGCCTGGCCTGAACCACCATGAATGAAGGCCAACAAGCTTATTCAATTAGGGTTCCCACGTGTCCCATAAGCCTTCAACGTCCGGAGTGGTTAGCAAGTCCATCACATTGTACGTTAAAAGAAGGAAGGACGATGGAATGATAGATTAGCATGAAACAATACGGAAAATAACATTATATGATGTAACTACTTTGTGTTAGTGTGGTGAGTGTGAGGGAAGAGAAGGGTGTGTTGGGTTGGTGTGTGTGAGAGGAAAGAGAAGGGTGTGTTGGGTTGGTGAGTGTGAGACGAAAGAGAGGAGTGTGATAGGCTGGTGAGTGTGTGAGGAAAGACAGGGGTGTGTTGGGCTAGTGAGTGTGTAAAGAAAGAGAGGGGTGTGTTGGGTTGGTGAGAGAGAGAGAGAGAGAGAGAGAGAGAGAGAGAGAGAGAGAGAGAGAGAGAGAGAGAGAGGAAGGGCGTGTTAAGCTAGTGAGTGTGTGAGGGCAGAGAGGGGTGTGTTGGGTTGGAGAGTGTGAGAGAGGAAGGGTGTGTGGCGGGACAGACTCAAGTGATCCTTCACCTCAGGATAACAGTCGTTGACACATAGCTCCGGTTTGTTTCTTTACCACCTCATTCTACATTCCTCACATACACACACACACACACACACACACACACATATATATATATATATATATATATATATATATATATATATATATATATATATATATATATATATATATATATATACTTTTTTTTTTTTTTTTTTTTTTGCTTTGTCGCTGTCTCCCGCATTTGCGAGGTAGCGCAAGGAAACAGACGAAAGAAATGGCCCAACCCACCCCCATACACATGTATATACATACGTCCACACACGCAAATATACATACCTACACAGCTTTCCATGGTTTACCCCAGACGCTTCACATGCCTTGATTCAATCCACTGACAGCACGTCAACCCCGGTATACCACATCGCTCCAATTCACTCTATTCCTTGCCCTCCTTTCACCCTCCTGCATGTTCAGGCCCCGATCACACAAAATCTTTTTCACTCCATCTTTCCACCTCCAATTTGGTCTCCCTCTTCTCCTCGTTCCCTCCACCTCCGACACATATATCCTCTTGGTCAATCTTTCCTCACTCATTCTCTCCATGTGACCAAACCATTTCAAAACACCCTCTTCTGCTCTCTCAACCACGCTCTTTTTATTTCCACACATCTCTCTTACCCTTACGTTACTTACTCGATCAAACCACCTCACACCACACATTGTCCTCAAACATCTCATTTCCAGCACATCCATCCTCCTGCGCACAACTCTATCCATAGTCCACGCCTCGCAACCATACAACATTGTTGGAACCACTATTCCTTCAAACATACCCATTTTTGCTTTCCGAGATAATGTTCTCGACTTCCACACATTCTTCAAGGCTCCCAGAATTTTCGCCCCCTCCCCCACCCTATGATCCACTTCCGCTTCCATGGTTCCATCCGCTGCCAGATCCACTCCCAGATATCTAAAACACATTACTTCCTCCAGTTTTTCTCCATTCAAACTCACCTCCCAATTGACTTGACCCTCAATCCTACTGTACCTAATAACCTTGCTCTTATTCACATTTACTCTTAACTTTCTTCTTTCACACACTTTACCAAACTCAGTCATCAGCTTCTGCAGTTTCTCACATGAATCAGCCACCAGCGCTGTATCATCAGCGAACAACAACTGACTCACTTCCCAAGCTCTCTCATCCCCAACAGACTTCATACTTGCCCCTCTTTCCAAAACTCTTGCATTCACCTCCCTAACAACCCCATCCATAAACAAATTAAACAACCATATATATATATATATATATATATATATATATATATATATATATATATATATATATATATATATATATATATATATGATTTTTAATGCAACTATAAGACCCTTTAAAATGGGCTCCTGCAGCTTCAAGGCTGCACTCCAATCAGGAGCAGGGAAATGACTGATGTAGAGAAGAAAGCGTTCGGTTGACAAGTTAAACAAGCAGATTAGCTTACTGGAACGTGTAGTGGAATCGATCAGACGATATCAATCAAAATCCGTCCTTCTGTGGGATCTAGCACTACCGAACGTGTATAACATGTATGTGGTGAACACTGGCCAGGCCATATCATTGAGACGTTTCCTCACAGTGTGGTGTGGAGTAAGGCACAGTCCAGTGGGCTGACTCGTAGCTCAGGAAGGAGTGTCGTGACACCTGCAGAAGACTGTGCCTTCAGCAGGTAACAACAGCAGCAGTGGCACAGACAGTGTCATGAGTTCGTGTACATGTAGGAGGGACAGGTGGTGGGTGGGTACACCGTGTACATGTAGGAGGGACAGGTGGTGGGTGGGTACATGTAGGAGGGACAGGTGGTGGGTGGGTACATGTAGGAGGGACAGGTGGTGGGTGGGTACATGTAGGAGGGACAGGTGGTGGGTGGGTACATGTAGGAGGGACAGGTGGTGGGTGGGTACATGTAGGAGGGACAGGTGGTGGGTGGGTACATGTAGGAGGGACAGGTGGTGGGTGGGTACATGTAGGAGGGACAGGTGGTGGGTGGGTACATGTAGGAGGGACAGGTGGTGGGTGGGTACATGTAGGAGGGACAGGTGGTGGGTGGGTACATGTAGGAGGGACAGGTGGTGGGTGGGTACATGTAGGAGGGACAGGTGGTGGGTGGGTACATGTAGGAGGGACAGGTGGTGGGTGGGTACATGTAGGAGGGACAGGTGGTGGGTGGGTACATGTAGGAGGGACAGGTGGTGGGCTGGGTACATGTAGGAGGGACAGGTGGTGGGTGGGTACATGTAGGAGGGACAGGTGGTGGCTGGGTACATGTAGGAGGGACAGGTGGTGGGTGGGTACATGTAGGAGGGACAGGTGGTGGCTGGGTACATGTAGGAGGGACAGGTGGTGGGTGGGTACATGTAGGAGGGACAGGTGGTGGGTGGGTACATGTAGGAGGGACAGGTGGTGGGTGGGTACATGTAGGAGGGACAGGTGGTGGGTGGGTACATGTAGGAGGGACAGGTGGTGGGTGGGTACATGTAGGAGGGACAGGTGGTGGGTGGGTACATGTAGGAGGGACAGGTGGTGGGTGGGTACATGTAGGAGGGACAGGTGGTGGGTGGGTACATGTAGGAGGGACAGGTGGTGGGTGGGTACATGTAGGAGGGACAGGTGGTGGGTGGGTACATGTAGGAGGGACAGGTGGTGGGTGGGTACATGTAGGAGGGACAGGTGGTGGGTGGGTACATGTAGGAGGGACAGGTGGTGGGTGGGTACATGTAGGAGGGAC